>NW_020864764.1:0-30194 GCF_003713205.1 Coffea eugenioides
AAGAAACATTCTGCAATCAAAGCTTGCTGCAATTTTCCAGGTTTGGTTCATTATCATGGCAGGAAATGCAATTCTCAACAGAAAAAATGTAACTTGCAGCTAACATGTCCAGGATGTGCTTAGCCAAAGATCAAAGACATCATGAACTCCAAACTTAAACCAGCGAAAGACAAAGACCACAGAAATTGACCCATGCCGCTGCAACGAACCAAAGGCTTTTAGCTTGTTGCAGCCAGCTTCATGTAAGTTATGGAAGAAGTAAACTTTCTGCAATCAAATCTGTCCGCAAACTCCAGAATTTTCTGAAGTTTCCAGCTCTCAAACAGGAGGAAAACAGCCGTGAAACATGGATTCAAATGGAAATGCAAAACATGGATTCAGCCACTATTTTCTTTTCATAATCTAACAATGGAATTCAAGACATATGCAGCCCACAAAACTCAAGAAAACAGCCATCTTTTCGAAACAAAAGCCATGAACATACGTCCTACCCTCCAACCCAGCCATAAATTATGCATCTCCCATAATTTTTCAACCCAGATTGCGCATAAAGACCACCAAGAGAAACAGCTATGGACATTAACAAAACAAGCATAGCTAACGCAAACCCCTTTTTCTTCAAACTCAAACCAGATTCATAGATAGAACTTGTATGGAGGACACAATCAAGTGTAAAGACCAAGACTTTCAGCATTCAAACATGATTCAGCAACTTATAAACCAGTCCAAAGTAAAAAATGTTACCTTTAATCCTTGACCGAAGCTTGATGTATTCCAAAAGATGAAATCTTTGTCTCTCTGGCTCTCTTGCAGCTGCACCTCCTGATTCTTTTCCTTTGCTACAACGAACCAGAAACCTTTTCTTCCTTCCTTGCTATTCAGATTCTCCCTGGAGCCCTCAGCCGTCAGCTCTCTCTTGTTTCAGATTCCCTTCTCCTTTGTTCAGCTTTTTCTCTCTTCCTTCACTTTTGTTTCCGCCGTTACCCTCCAAAACCTCCCTATTTTCTATCTCTCAAAAAATGGTTCCCTTCTGTCTCTCGTTTTCCTTTCCGTTCACTCAATAAGTCTCCCGTAGCTTTTGCTTCTCTACAGCCGGACCCCTAATCTCTCTTTTGCTCTCCCTGTTTCGTTTTTGCCTTCCCCTCCAACCTCTCCTATCTTCCGCTGTTTTTTTTTCTATTTTCTTTCCCCCGTTGGTTCCCCCTTTGCGGCTGGACCCCCCCGTCGCCCCCCCCCCCCCCCCCCCCCCCCCCCGCCCCCCCCCCCCCCCCCCCTTTGCGGCTGTCTTGCGGCTTTCCTTTTATATCTAGGAACCACAACCCTAAACCTTCAGCCAGCTCTTCTATATTTACAACCCAAGGGGCTGCCCGAAGTCCTCCCTTGCAAGCTGCAAAAACGCAGCTTACAAGTCGCGTTTCTCTTCTTTATTTTTATTTTTATTTTTTTTTTAACTTTCAACTTAATAAATACAGAAATGATAAAATATAAATAATAATAATAATAATAACAAATTGCCAAAAACCAGGTAATAATAATAATAATAATAATGAAAATAATTTAAAAACTAAACAACTAAAAACAACAAAAATGGCCATTTTTCCATCTTTTTTGTTTCATTTTTCATATTTTTCATTTTTTCTTTCAAGAAAGCATTGAATTTAAATTACAAACGACTAAATCATATTTTTTTTGAATGCTTTTCTTTTCTCTTTTTTTTCTTTTTCAACAAATTCTATGATAAAACTTAAAAATAAAAATAAAACTGGAAACTAAAAACTAAAAATGAACACGACAAATAAAAAACTAAAAATGAAATTACACCAAAAATTTGGTGTCTACAGTTTGCCCCTCTTTGTCTGAGTTTTGGAAAAACTTGAGACAAAGAAGTAGACACCAAATACTCACCTGTGTTATTTGGCGGCGAACACGTCTCGAACAATGGACGCTTTAGAAATGGGGGCTGACCCCTACACGAAATTTAAAACGGGACTGACCCGAACGAAATTTAAAGACGGGACTGGCCCAAACAGGAACTTAAAACGGGACTGACCCGAACAGAAAAATTAAAATTGGGACCGACTAGAGAAGGAAATTCAAATCATGGGACTGGCCCGAACAAGCTTTAATCACGGGACTGACCCGAATAAGCTTTGAATCGCGGGACTGAGCCGAACAGGCTTTGAATTGTGGGACTGACCCGCATAAGCTTTGAATCGTGGGACTGACCCGAAAATGCTTTTGATCGTGGGACTGACCCGAAAAAGATTTTAATCGCGGGACTGACCCGAACAGGCTTTGAATTGTGGGACTGACCCGCATAAGCTTTGATCATGGGACTGACCCGAAAATGCTTTTGATCGTGGGACTGACCCGAATAGGAATTTAAACGGGACTGACCCGAACAGAAATTTAAAATTGGGACAGACCCACGTTCCAGTAGCGATGTAAGTGAAATGCTCGCTGGCGGGACTCACCTCATGCTCCAGTGGCTGTAAAAATGAAATGCACGCTAGTGGGACTAACCCATGTTTAGCGGCAACGGAATATGAAATGCACGTTAGTGGGACTGACCCATGTTTAACGGCAATGAGAATGAAACGCGCGCTAGTGGGACTGACCCATGTTTAGCGGCGAAGAAAACAAAATGCACATTAGTGGGACTGACCCATGTTTAACGGCAATGAGAATGAAACGCGCGCTAGTGGGACTGACCCATGTTTAGCGGCGAAGAAAACAAAATGCACACTAGTGGGACTAACCCATGTTTAGTGGCAATGGAACATAAAATGCACGTTAGTGGGACTGACCCATGTTTAACGGCAATGAGAATGAAACGCGCGCTAGTGGGACTGACCCATGTTTAGCGGCGAAGAAAACAAAATGCACACTAGTGGGACTAACCCATGTTTAGTGGCAATGGAACATAAAATGCACGTTAGTGGGACTGACCCATGTTTAACGGCAATGAGAATGAAACGCGCGCTAGTGGGACTGACCCATGTTTAGCGGCAAAGAAAACAAAATGCACACTAGTGGGACTAACCCATGTTTAGTGGCAAAATACAAGAAATGCACGTTAGTGGGACTGACCCATGTTTAACGGCAATGAGAAAGAAACGCGCGCTAGTGGGACTGACCCATGTTTAGCGGCAAAGAAAACAAAATGCACACTAGTGGGACTAACCCATGTTTAGTGGCAATGGAACATAAAATGCACGTTAGTGGGACTGACCCATGTTTAACGGCAATGAGAATGAAACGCGCGCTAGTGGGACTGACCCATGTTTAGCGGCGAAGAAAACAAAATGCACACTAGTGGGACTAACCCATGTTTAGTGGCAAAGTACGAGAAATGTAAGACGGGATACTCCGTATACTCACCTAAAAACCAACCAAATTTTTGCCCCAGTAGGAATTAGGTTTTGCCTTTGAACCAATAGTTGATTCTGCTTTGCCATGTTGTTGCACCATTTGATCAAACTGGCTTGCGACGTATTTCAGTACACCTTTACTCATTTGGAGAACACCTTTTGATACCGACTTCAGTGCGAGGTGTAATTGCTTTTATCCATGCATGGAACTTTTCTGCAAAAGAGAAAATACAAAGAAATTGTCCTCATCATTTGATCCGTTCGCCTTTGAGGATCGTGTAAACATGAGTTTTTCTCCTTTTCCTTCCATTTTCGCCAATTTTGGCTGCGGCATCTGATTGAGTTAGATTTCTCATTCCAAAACTTTTCCGAATTCTCAAACTGACCAGGCATGTGTTTTGCCATACTGTGAAGGCTGCGTGGCTGGCTTTGCTGAATCTCAACCGTTTCCAAAGGACGACTGAATCCAAGCATTCCTTTGAAATAAACTCCGGGGATTGTTATTTACCAAAATTCAAGAAGTTAAAATAAAATGAGGTATGCAATAAAAATTCACATGCTATGAAGGGATGAATATGCACGAGAATGCAAAACATAACCATCTGTGCCTACATAATGCCATAAATGCAGGCGCTTTGGAAGAAATGAGTTTCCTAAAAATGTACTTACGAAAGAATATTTAATTTACAAAATGACACAATTTTCGGCCCACAGACGTCACGTTTAATCCCCTGGATATCTTTGTTCTGGAATTCAACACTGGCAGAAGTATTCCAAATGAAGGGAGATCCAAACGAACCAAGTCACCAGCTATTCCTCTTCGTGCTTACAAAACTCACCTTGGCGCCCTTTTGGGTTTTCACCAAGGTTGCCCCCACCCCTTTTCTTTTGTTTTTGTTTTTGTTTTTGTTTTTCTCTCTTTTTTTTTTCTTTTCTTTTTTTTCGAGGTGCCCTTTCGGGTTTTCACCTAAGGAACAATGGAAAAAACTCAACCATAATCGACTCAGGAGTATGAACTGAAGATTGCTGACATCAGTAAAATGCGCTTCCCTGGTAAGATTAGGCGAAGGCATTATGGACATCACTTGCCAGCTGATTAGCAAATTTCCCAATAGAAATGCAGCAAGTGACGAAAGCCAGGACTTTGGGCTTTTGAAATGAAGTCAGGTGGGGTGTTTGAAAAAAGTTGAGGCTTGAAAGCAAATTTTGATGAGAGGGGTGTGAAATAGCCTGAGATTGCATCATTTTGAAATTATTTCCAATTTTGAACGAAACTGAGGAAAATTTTGCCCCAGTTTGATTGGATTTTTTTCGTTGCATTTTCTTCATTGCATTCTTCTTACTTTTGCATTTTTCTAAAAACTAAATTTGCCCCTGTGTGGGGTTCTTTTTCCTTTTCATCTCTTTTCCAAAGATAAATTTGCCCCAGTGTGGGGTTTTTCTTTCCTTTCTGATCATTTTCAAAATGAATTTGCCCCAGTGTGGGGTTTGCAGTTCTCAGGGGTTGCCAAACGAAAATTATTGTTCTGATAGCTCAAAGGGGATGACTAGGGATGAAATGTTTTGATTGGAAAGGAAGATGGCCTGACTTGTGCCTCGACCCTTGCGCGATTTCCAAAAAGAAATTTGCATAATCAAATAAAGAACATCTTACACATGTCCGAGTTGATAGGTTGAGGGAATGTCTGTCCATCCATTTCTCCTTTGAACACCCAATAAGCTTTGTCAATTTGAAGCAAATTTGCCTTCGACTTCGTCTTTCATCGCTTTAGCACTTTGTTTCCTTTTCAGAAGATCGGTGGCGGACATAGGTCATGCTTATGACATTCGGCTGTTTTTCATCAATCATTGGTAACCCTACTCTGACCAATCAGCTTCGAGCTTGGCAGGGGAGGAATTTTTATCAATGAAGGGATCTTGGCCTTTTCCATGAAGGTTTTTCCAAGGGATGGATTTTCAATGGAGGGATTTCAATGAAGCAAGTTTTATAAGGGATTTCTGTATGAAGGGATTTTCAATGAAGGTTTTTCAAGGAAGGGAGTTTTAATGCAGGGATTTTTAAATGAAGGGATTTTCAATGTGCGGCTTCATCGAATTCCAGAACAGTGATATTCAGAGGGTCAAATAATTTCAACTTTGGCCATCTTAAAAGAATTTAAAAGAATCAAGACAATAATCAAATCAAGCAAATTATGCATTTCATGCAACTCCAAATCAAAGTGTAAACAAGATAAACTCAATTGCAAAAGATGCTTTCATTAAACTATTCACATATGCAAAAAACAGCTTTTGTGAAATTTAGTAAATAACAACCCCTAGATTTACCAAAATTCCCCTCGAGAGGGAAAATACTCGGCCAACCATAATTACAACGTGCCTTCAAGATTCTCAGATTTCGTCACTGGAGGTGGATGCCTCTAAAGTGTCTTCATGTTTGGGAAAGGGGTTTGTGCTTACACTTGGTCCTTGTCCACCCTTTCCTCTTAGCACTATTTCTCCAGCCTCGATCATGTCTTGGATCTGGTGCCTAAGTACTTTGCAATTGGCGGTTGAATGGCCAGGTGCTTCTGAATGATAAGCGCAAGTGTACTGTGGATTGTATCCGCCAGGGATGCCATGAGGGTAAGGCGGAGGGGGAATGACGTCGATTTTACCAGCGGCTTTTAATTGTTCATACAATTGGTCCAGAGGCCTGCCAAGATTAGTAAAAATGCGATGGCGATTTTGCCTTTGAGGTTCAGTGGGTTGAGGGTAGTTGTAGGTGAGTCCATTTGGTGGAGGAAGTTGTTGATTGTAAGGGGGTCGGGGTCGTATTTGTTGAAAATTAGGTTGAGTTATTTGAAAAGGGACTACAGGTGGATTAGGATAGCTTGGGCGAGGTCGAGGGTGGTGGATATTGGCGTGATAAACAGGATGAGAGTTTGGATAATGGGGGTAAGGGTTGGAGTAGGTAGGGTATCGTCGAAATCTGGGTTTTGGGGTAGGGTTTTGATCCCAAACAAAAGCAGTTTCTCCCTCTTGCTTTTTGAATTGTTGCTTCTTCCCATTACTACTTTGGCTTTGCAAAACTTCCACTTGAGTTTTCAGGGCAGACACATTAACAATCTTTCCAGCCTTCACGAAGTCATCATATTCTTCCAGTTTATTGACAATAGCAGCAAATGAGCATCCAGTCATGCGGAAAATTTCTTCAAAGTGCGGCGGATCATGTGCCTTAATGAAAGTGCGAATGATTTCGTCTTCAGTCATCGGTGGCTCGACTTTTGCAGCTATCTTTCTCCACCTCTTGGCATAAGTCTTGTGATCCTCGGAGGGTTTTCTTTTCGTTCCTTCCAATGTGGTTCGCGTCGGAGCCAACTCGCAATTATACTCGTACTGCCTTACAAAAGCGTTGGACAAGTCAAACCAGGTCTTCGCTTCTTCGGGTTTCAGCTTGGAATACCAGTCGAGTGCATCCCCCTCCAGACTTTCTGGGAATAGCCTCAAAGGCAGATTTTCATCATCTGTTGGCCTACCCAACTTGTTGGCGAACAATCTGAGGTGTGTCTTGGGATTGCCCGTCCCATCATACTTGTTAAACTTCGGAGTTTTGAACCCCTCAGGCAATTGCACATTCGGGAAAAGGCAAAGCTCATCGTAATCCAAGACTCCTTGTTTGTTCAACCCCTGACTTTTCTTTATAAACTCATCGAAACGGTCCAGGCGTTTGAGAAGCTTTATATCAACGGGAGCGGAAGATTCCCCAATTTCTGCCTTGGTTTGAACAATATGGTCTGGTAGGAATGGCTCAGCAACAGAGTGATAAAAGGTATGCGGCTTAGGAGGTATATTCGAAGTGATTTGGGGCTGTGGGCCTTGCATGTAAGTAGGGAAGAATGAAGGATCAGGAGGGCAAGTGTATGGCAAACGTATGGTGGGATAGGTGAAAGTTCCTTCGGGTGGAATAATGAAGGGTGGAGTAAAAGTAGTTTGGGTCGTGGCTATGCCAAACGATTCTGGCTCCGGCTGACTGTCGGGTTCAGGCTCAGGTTGAACTCCACTACTGATAAGCTCATCGATTATTTTCTTTTGGACGGCCATTTCAGTTGCCATTTCACCAAACTTCGTAAGCATCTCGGTCAGTTGGACCCCCAAACTTGCAGTCTCAGGTTGAGCTGTAGTAGCAGACCTATCCGACTGTTCCGGTTGTGAACTCATGTTTACACGACTCCTCTGGGCTCGACTACGGGATCGCGTTATGATGGGGCTTCGACGAGAAGCTATGTTTGAATATTACCTGAGAATTTTGAAAGATTGTCTTTAGATTTAGCCCTTGCTTAGCTATTCGAGTAAAAATAAAGAAAAGGAAAAGAAAAAGGCAAGAGTTAGTAAATATCCAAAAAATTCGGATGCATGTCCTATGGGGGAACCCTTTTTGTGCCAAGGGTAGGCCTAAAATGATGCAATCCTCTGAGGTAGGCACGATACCATACCTGATGGATCTGATCAACTCATTGAGTGAAAAATGATTTTTTTTTAAAAAAAACTTGGTCAATTGGAGTGACGAGAGACACTTGTCAAAGTGAGATCAACGTCCGAATGGACTGATCACTTTTGATCAATACAAGAATTTGCAACAACGCACGGGTTTGACCTTAACGAACTTCCTATCGAAGAGATTGGAATTCGTTTTGACAACTTTTCTTAGTGAAGCACGGGTCAAAACTCCAACTGATCAAATGGCTGGATGCAATGGATTTTTCCTCAAAATCGACTAGGTTTTCCATTTTGAAATTCGACACTGAAACCCTACTTGCTCAAATGAAATGGACAATTTATTAAAAATCGACCGGATTACCCTAAAAAGGGAAACAGGTCAAATGAATTGAATGAAATTTAATTTATCCAAGATTAATCAGATCACCCTAAAAAGGGTAAATTGATCAAATAGATTGAACGAAACTTGATTTATTCAAAATCGGCTCGGTTGCTCTAAAAAATGGGTAAATTGGCCAAATGAATGAAATTGAATTAGTGATTTATTCAAAAATCGACCAAGTGACCCTAAAAAGGGTAAGTTGGTCAAATGAATTGATGATTTATTCAAAAATCGACCAGGTGACCCTGAAAAGGGTAAATTGGTCAAATGAATTGATGATTGATTGAATGAATTGGCAAAGTGGATTGGTTGAATTGTCCGGCCATTGGTTATTTCAAAATTAGTCTATGACCTTCTAAAAATCAAATTTTGGCCTCAATTTATTTATCGTCTCAATAAGAGGAATCATTTGTAAATTTCTTCAAATTAATGTCCTTCACGCAAGGGATTTTTACCAATTGTTGATAAAATGGCCAAAAAGTGATTATTAGATGCTCATATTCCAAAGATCACTCTATGAAAATGATCGGATCCTACCTTACCTTGTGCACTACCCCTTTGGATGGTACAAAAATGTAAACGTGCAAGTCTCACTGGATTAAGTATCCGAGACACAAGGTGGCTTATTCCTAAACACGGGATTCCCTATGTGGCATTCCCTTTCTATGGCTTGTGCATGATGCCATTCTTATCAAAGCAGGGAAAAATGTGATTTGAAATGAGACGTGACCTAAGGAGCCCTTTGTTTGCCAGGGTAAGCCTAAAATGATATGACATTAATTTATGAACAAGATATATCACAATTTTCACACGTGCAATAGCCTATCTACAAGGGTAGGTTTCTAAAAAGTCATGCCAGACCTCTTATTTGCTAGGGTTTGTGAATGCAATTGGGACACAAAACCAAGAAAAGTTAGCTCAGTCCGATAAATACACATAACACATTGTAGCAACGAAATCAACACAAGGACATAAAGCAATAAAAAGAAGAAAGGGGTTGGACCCCTCCCCTCGTGAATAGTGTCCCTAATAGGGTAAGGTTGACTCTACCCTAGGCAAGCTAAAATGGATGCATGAGGTTAGGGTTCACTAATGCATCTAGACTCGATAAGTCATAGGTCCCCGAGCCTTCAGACTTGGAAACCAAGGGTCATCACTCCCAAGGTTCCTTGTCGGTGGCTCGAGCGATTCCCCAGACGTTGCTACGCACACGTCGTGTTACGACTACCCGTCTGGGCGAATCTAAAAAAAATCCTCAACCTTCGACTAAAAACTAATAGGTTATCAACCTAAAGTTTAAAGCGGAAGATCGAGTGACCCCTCGGATCATGCTACGCACACGTCGTGATACGATCACATGTCCAAGTGGGTCGCCTAAAATCCTAATAGGGTGGAGTGGCGTGACAAGCCACTAAAAGAAAAATAATGAGGGGTAAAAATAATTAAAGCGTATGCGCGTATGCTAGTGCTCGTTTGGAGGGGAGGGATCAAGAACCAACGCGAGGCTCTAGGGTACATCCCCCACCCAAATGCAATGCAAAGCGCGAGATAAAACGAGTAAAATATACATCCAAACAACCAATCATACATACGTGAGTGGGGAGTAGTTTGGTACGTGCGCGAGGCAAAAAGTCCTAAAAAGGAAAAATGCAACCCTAATATCCAAATGCTACGCATAAAAAGGGTAGAAAAGGGAAAAGAATGGCCAAATCAAATGCTCGGACCCACTTAGGAAGTCCCCAGTGGAGTCGCCAACTGTCGCGCCCCACTTTTTGAATGAATGTGTTTGTGATGGGTGTGGTGTGTGTAGTGTGGTGTGAACGTGTGCAAAATGA
Organism: Coffea eugenioides; assembly: GCF_003713205.1. NCBI lineage: Eukaryota > Viridiplantae > Streptophyta > Magnoliopsida > Gentianales > Rubiaceae > Coffea > Coffea eugenioides. Next base: position 10,065 of record NW_020864764.1, read on the forward strand.
AAATAAAGGCCATGGGACTTGATAAAGCGACGGTTTGGCCATATAAAGTTCAAAAAGGGTTTTTTGGAAAATGGAGTCGCCACTTGGTATAGAGTTAGGGTGTACCAAGTCACCCAAAAATGATTTTTGTTTTTGAATGAAAAAAGTAAATAAACCCTTTTAGAGAACTTTTGGGTCTACGTAACCAAAAGAGGGATCGGGGGTCACATTTGACGAAGGGGAAGGCAAGGATAAAAATCCAAGGCACCCCTTCGACCTAGCCAAGGCTAGTTGCGTGACTTAAACCAATTTTCCTAATTTTTCTACCCAAGGTATGTATCGCGTGTTGGATATGTCTATATGAATGCAAAAACCTAGACCTAGGGGGACATGGGGGAAATTTCTCTTCAAATGTTGAGTGGTGCCAATCACATTAATTGTGAAGCCCAATAATGATCCTTTTGGAGAGGTCACACCTAAACCTAAATGACGTGAAAAATGAGTGGATGAATGCATGCCATGAAAAATGTGCGTTTGTGTGAAAAAGTAATAAAAACAATAGTGTGAGGGGAAGTGTGCAAAGAAAATGTCCTTGAATGTATAAAATATACTCCAAGTGCTAGTGGGCAAAATGCATGTATGTAATTTAGAGAAAAGTGTGAAAGTGTCGGTGTGCAAATGAAGATGAAAGTACTCGTGTGCGAGTGAGGATAAAAGTGTTCGTGTGCAAGTGAAGATAAAAGTGTTCGTGTGCAAGTGAAAGTGATAAAAAGGTGCATGTGTGCAAATGAGACAAAAGTGAAAGTGTGATGATAGAGGGGATTGAGAATGCATGAGCCTAGGGAATTCATGCATATTGGGTACGGGGAGACCTAAATCGTGACTCAATTTGCCCTTTTATAGAGAGGATACAAGCGTGCTAAGGCTTTAGGAAAAGCCACACTCGTCTATATCCCATATTTAAGGGGACTTTCAAGCAAATGAACCCTATAACTAGTATGAGATGCAAAAAATCCTAAAATGAGGGGAAAAGAGGTTCGAGGAGCATGCCAGATGATAAAACTAAGGGAAGATGCATGATATGTAGTGAACAGGCAAATAATGCATTAATGAAAAACAAAGGAAAAATCCTATTGGGTCTAGCGTTGGGCTAGCCCTTTCTATGAATTCCTAATGAAATAATGAGCCACGACTAGCATTGGACTAGTGTGGTGACGTACATTCATCCATTCCATTCATTCATGGTTATGAAAGCAAGTAGACATGCCAAAACACTCGTAAACACGTAACACGTAACACTTAGCATGCTCGACTAGATGCAAGAGCCTAATAAAGCAATTAAACATGTAGCAACAAAAGCAAGCCACCAAGGGGAAGGGGAAGTGGACCAGATGCTCTCCGAGCCCTATCTATTACAAGCCAAGAGGTGTACACATACCCCATAAAAGCATAAAGGGGAAGGGAAAATGGACCAGATGCTCTCCGAGCCCTATCTATTACAAGCCAAGAGGTGTACACATACCCCATAAAACTTAAATAAAAGTAAAAAGTAAGTAAATGCATGCAAGGAGGTAAGGAAAGCGAAGTAGACAGGCATATTCACATAACACATAAGGTCACATAGGAGAGACAAAAAGGGATAAAAGAAGTTGTACCTTCCCCCGTGTGTAATGCTAGTAAGGTGAACAAGACTCAACTTGGGCTATGGTCACTAAAGAAGGAGCTAATTTGGGCTAAAACCATTCAAAGGAAAGGATTAATGCACCAATGTAATGATAGAATGACAATCAGAATTCGTCGAACATCTAATCCTCTTTCACTTTGCAACTTAGAAATGATCAAATAATGCATGAATTCTAAGCAAGAGTGAGTTATTGATCAAATTTCTGAAATAGCAAAACTACCTAAGGATCCAAAAGCAACCCTTAACCAAACCATCAAGGCCATTTGAAACATTTTAGAACTCAAAAGGTTCATGAGCATGAAAAGATCAATTAATCAACTTATTTAGGGAAATTAAAAAAAATAGGCAAGCACAAGCTCATTTAGACACAAGGTTCACAAATCCATGCATCAAACATCACCTTAGCAAAACATGGTAACCAATGAAGGCCAACAAGCAATTGAATTGAAACATTAATGCTACCAAAGACTCAATGGTGAACACTAACCAAGCATTCAAGCTCAATCAAATACTTTTAGGAACTTCAAAGGTCCAAAGGCAAAGAGAAAAAGTCAAGTAATGGCTCGAAATCCAACTATTCTAAGATCTATTTGCAAAAAATTAGAACTTAATTGAGTCTTTGTAATATTGCTGCAAAATTTCAGGGACCCAATTGATTGATTTTCAAAGCTTATGGGCCTTAGAAGGATTAGATGGAAGTCAAAGGGTTGGAGTGCAATTTTTGGAACTTATTTCTTCATGCAAAGCATGCATACACGTAAGAATGCTTCTGCAACTTAAAATCTGCTACAACTAGAATGCTTGCTGCATTTTCATCTTCAACCACAAATTTCAGAAAACTAACTCAAGCTTTGCACCAACCTTCTCAACCAATGGCCAAGCTTTGAATTAAACCACACAACATACAACTTGGACGTTCAAATCAGGAAAACACAGCAAGAAATGATGCAAAAATCAAACTGCAACAAGGTTTCAGCAAGCCTATGAAGCTTTCGGCAAACCGAAGTTTCCATTGCTTCTATAATTTTCGGATGAAACTTTTCTGCAATTCGGTACCTTGTCAAACCAGCTTTCAAACATAATCAAGTCCAAACACAAGGCTTCCAACTAAGCAGCAAGCCATCATTCAATTCAACAAAAAAAACTTAGCAACAACCAGTGCAAGCAAGAAATGAAATTCATTTGGCAAGTTTTAAAAAAAATCTGGAATGCTGCAAAGCAGCCGAAATAGAATGCAGCAAGGATTCTTGGTGTTTGAACATGATCCAGACATATCAAACATGCAAATTCAACAACCCACCTTCCCTGGCTTCCCTCAACACAAGATCAAACATCAAACGAAAGTGCCAAACTCAGCTAGTAATTAAGGGAAGGGAAACGCGGCAGCAAAAAGAAAGGAAAATGCAGCAGCCTTTGCTTGCTGTGTTTTTGAAAGGAACAACTTTGGCAACTTCAGCAGCATCATAGCATGAATTTCCAACAAAACTTTCAGATTCAAAATACATCAAAGATGATCTACATTCATGCTAAAATCTGAACCAAACCAATCAGAACCAAGTCGCAAACATCAAAACATTTCTGCGTTTTCTGGACTGCAACATTGCTGCAACTTCAAGAAACTTTCGGCCAACCAGATTCATGCATTTTCTAGCTAAGTGTTTGATTAGTAGTCCAAACGTGCAAATTAGCATGCCACTCAAGTGTAAGGATCGATAAACAACTATGGCAAAAGGAAGAAAACAGCACAGAAAACACGACATCTTTTGTCTCGCAGCAGATTCTAGCTTGTGCAGGTTAAATGCCGAAACATTGTTATCATCATGCCAACATTTCACATTCGTTCCCAACCAACAAAACATGCATCTTATACCTATTACTACAAGAAAACAGCATAAAGGAAAAAATAGACGAACCCACAGAACAAAAAGCAATCAACGAAACAAAGGGTCAAAAGTTCAACTTGCTGGAAGAAGTCACGAGAATTCAAGCATGTTGCAGCGACTCTCGGTCTAACTCTAAAGGCCCTAATAGACTCAACTATCATGAAGGATCTAGGGACAAAGGCCAGAGGCCATACTCTTCAAGAAAATCATCCAAAGTCAGCCACAACTCATAAACGTACGAACCAGTGACAATTAGAACCAAGGAAAGTCATGAAAAACACACTGGAATCAGAAAAAAAAAAGACAGCAATGGTATCATCAAAAACCAGCCATGGTATCATCAAAAACCAAAAGAAAGTTCCAACTCCACCATCGACATCCAAGATAAGCAAAAGAAACAGAGAAAGGAAGCATCTTTACCAGCAAAAATGCAAGGAAAGCTGCGATTTTTACCTTAATGTACGGTACCTTCCAATCAGACGAATGGAGCAGAAGAACTTCGTTTGAGCAGACCCAGAACGCAGCCAAAACCACGACCTCCCTTCTTCCTTGCCTTGTGTTTCCTCTCTTCCCAAATTTTTCTTTCTGTTTTCGGTAAGTTTTTCCCTTTCACTCTTGCTCTTTTCCCTTTCTCGCCGCTAATTGTTTGCCCACTCTCGGTCTCAACCTTCTCAAACCTGAGTTTTCCTAGCTTTTTGGCTGTCACTCGATGTCCCCTTTCTCTCTTGCTCTCCCCGTTTCTTTTTCCAATCCAACCTTTTCTTCCCTTCTCACAACCTGCCCCGCCTCTTCTCTCTTCTTCCTTCCCTCTTGCTCCAGTTTTCTTTCCGTTAGCTCCCGTATCCTCTCCCGTTTCTTTTTCCCTTTGCTGTTTTTCTATCCCCGTTGGTTCTCTCCTTTGCGGCTGCCTCCTTTCTTGCTATTTATACCAGGAACCCCCCTCCTAAAACCCTTAGCACTCTTCTATATTTACAGCCCAAGGGGCTGCCCGAAGTCCTCCCTTGCAAGCTGCAAAAACGCAGCTTGCAAGTCGCGTTTCTCTTTTTTTTTTTTTTTTTTTTTTTTTTAACTTTCAACTTAATAAATACAGAAATGATAAAATATAAATAATAATAATAATAACAAATTGCCAAAAACCAGGTAATAATAATAATAATAATAAAGAAAATAATTTAAAAACTAAACAACTAAAAACAACAAAAATGGCCATTTTCCATCTTTTTTGTTCCATTTTTCATTTTTCATATTTTTCATTTTTTCCTCTTTTTTCAAAATAACTTAATAAAAATAACTAAAGTGCAAAAAGGTTGAATGTAAAGAAATAAACATATTTTTGTGAACAAATTTTTCTTTTTTCTTTCTTTTCCATTGTTTTTTCCAAGAAAACTAAAAACCTATTTTTTGAATGTTTTTGCTTTTTCTCTCTAGCAACTCCATGCTAATCTTAAAATTTAAAAACTAAGACTAAAAGTAAATAAAACTAAAAAAACAAACAAGAATAAATGACAAATGAAATAGATCAACTAAAAGGGCCAAAAATGAACTAAAATAAAATAACCACTAAAAATGAGAAACAAACAATAACGAACTAGAATGCAAACAATCTAAAACAACCAAAATCATGCAATAGATGCCACATACAAATTATTCAAAATTTGGTGTCTACAGCGAGTTTTCGTGAGTTAAAGAAAAGATTGACCATGGCACCGATTCTAGCTTTGCCTAACGGAGTAGACGGGTTTACCGTTTATACCGACGCGTCACGGGAAGGTCTGGGGCGTGTGTTAATGCAAAATCGGAATGTAATATCTTTTGCCTCTAGGAAGTTGAAACCCCACGAGTAGAACTATCCCACCCATGATCTAGAGTTAGCCATGGTTGTTTTTGCTCTGTTTAAGTGGAGACATTATCTATACGGGGTGACCTTCGAGGTTTACTCAAACCACAAGAGTCTTAGATACCTCTTCTCGCAAAAGGAATTGAACATAAGACAGCGACGATGGATGGAATTTTTGGAGGACTATGACTGCACTATCAACTATCATCCGGGAAAAGCTAATGTGGTGGCGGATGACTTAAGCCGAAAGGCTCAAGTAGCGGGGTTAATGATTAAGGAGTGGGATCTGTTGGAATCTGTTTGTGAGCGGAAGCTCGGCCTTGGGAGTCATAAGGTGGTTTTTGGTAATGTTAAAATAACATCCGCACTACTGGAGCGAGTTAAAGAAGTTCAAAAGAAGGATTCGATGGTGCGGAAATGGGGAGAGAAAGAGGAAAAAGGGGAATTGTCAGATTTTAATTTCAGTCCCGAGGGAGTCTTGAAATACCGAAACCGAATGATGGTGCCCAAAGATGAAACGTTAAAGAAGGAGATCTTAGAGGAAACTCATCGATCTAAGTATACGATCCATTCGAGTAGTAGCAAGATGCACCAAGACCTAAAAGGAGCCTATTGGTGGGACAACATGAAGAAGAAAATTGCTCAATACATACAAAAATGTCTCATTTGCCAACAAGTTAAAGCAGAGCATCAAAAACCATCGGACTTGTTACAATCTCTTGAGATACCCGAATGGAAGTGGGAAAACATCACAATGAATTTCATTTCAGGTTTGCCGCGAACACAACGAGGGCATGATGCCGTTTGGGTGATCGTCGACCGGTTAACCACATCGGTCCATTTCTTGTCGGTAAGCATGAAGGATTTCAAGGACAAATTGACCCAGGTGTACGTGGATGAGATCGTAAGATTACATGGAGTTCCTGTGAGCATCGTTTCGGAAAGAGATCCCCGCTTTATATCTAGATTTTGACAGAAATGTCAAGAGACTTTGGGGACTAAGCTCAACTTAAGCACCACCTATCACCCTCAGACGGATGGACAGTCGGAGCGAACAATTCAAACTCTCGAGAATATGTTAAGGACCTGTGTTCTGGATTTTGGAGGTAATTGGGGTCAACATATGACCTTAGTAGAGTTTGCTTACAATAACAGTTACCATTCGTCAATTCAAATGGCACTCTACGAAGCGCTATACGGGAGGAAGTGCCGGTCACCGATCTATTGGGACGAAATCGGTGAGAGAAAGGTGCTAGATCCAACCACTATTCCATGGATGGAGAATGCTCGAGAAAGAGTCAAGTTGATACGACAAAGTCTCCAAATAGCTCAAAACCGAAAGAAGAGCTACGCGGACAATCGAAGAAAAGATCTGGAGTTCGAAGTTGGGGACTGTGTTTTCCTTAAGGTCACACCATTACGAAGTGTCACGGCGGGTAGAGTAAAAAACCCGCGTCAACCGAGATTCATCAGACCTTTCAAGATTCTCTAAAGAGTTGGTAAAGTAGCGTATCGACTTAAACTACCGTCAAGTCTATCCAGAATTCACAACGTCTTCCACGTCTCGATACTTAAAAAGTATTATCCTGATACGTCTCACATCTTACAGCCAGAGGAAGTCGAGATAGATGAATCCCTCACCTACGAAGAGAAGCCAGTACAGTTGCTCGACCGAAAGTTAAAGAGTTGAGAAACAAACGAATACCTTTGGTGAAGATTTTGTGGAGAAATCACGGAATTGAGGAGGTTACCTGGGAGGTGGAAGAAGAAATGAAAAAGAAATGCCCTGAACTGTTTGAAAATCAAGATGAGAAATTTCGAGGGCGAAATTCTTTTAAGGGGGAGAGAGTGTGAGAACCCGTAATTTTCTTATTTTCTAAGTTTTATTTTATTTAATTGCACACTAATTCTATAGTTTCTTTGTTAGAAAAATTTTCTGGATAATTTTTATGAGTAAATATGGTTTTTAAATTATTTTTCTAGTATAAATTAGTTCATGAGATTTTCGACAGGGGTATTACCAATTATTGATTAGGAAAGAAGATATCCCGAAAACTGCTTTCAATTCGAGATATGGGCACTACGAATTCGCAGTCATGCCCTTCGGACTAACCAATGCCCCTACCGCCTTCATGGATCTAATGCATAGGATTTTTAAACCCTACCTGGATCGATTTGTCGTTGTCTTTATTGACGATATCTTGGTCTACTCCAAGACTTGTGAGGAGCATGAACAGCACCTAAGAATCATTTTACAAACCCTAAGAGAGCATCAGTTGTATGCCAAATTTAGTAAGTTCGAGTTTTGGCTTAAAAGAATTTCTTTCTTAGGGCACGTAATTTCCCAAGAGGGTATCTCAGGTTGACCCGGCGAAAGTAGAGGCCATGACTAATTGGAAGAGGCCAGAAAATTCCATGGAGATTCATAGTTTTCCAGAGTTGGCTGGGTACTACAGGCGTTTCATTAAAGATTTTTTCAAATTGGCCGGTCCTTTAACTGACCTATCGAAAAAACTATCGTCCGGGAAAAGCTAATGTGGTGGCGGATGACTTAAGCCGAAAGGCTCAAGTAGCGGGGTTAATGATTAAGGAGTGGGATCTGTTGGAATCTGTTTGCGAGTGGAAGCCCTGCCTTGGGAGTCAAAATGTGGATTTTGGTAATGTTAAAATAACATCCGCACTACTGGAGCGAGTTAAAGAAGTTCAAAAGAAGGATTCGATGGTGCGGAAATAGGGAGAGAAAGTGGAAAAAGGGGAATTGTCAGATTTTAATTTCAGTCCCGAGGGAGTCTTGAAATACGGAAACCGAATGATGGTGCCCAAAGATGAAACGTTAAAGAAGGAGATCTTAGAGGAAACTCATCGATCTAAGTATACGATCCATTCGGGTAGTAGCAAGATGCACCAAGACCTAAAAGGAGCCTATTGGTGGGACAACATGAAGAAGGAAATTGCTCAATACGTACAAAAATGTCTCATTTGCCAACAAGTTAAAGCAGAGCATAAAAAACCATCGGACTTGTTACAATCTCTTGAGATACCCGAATGGAAGTGGGAAAACATCACAATGAATTTCGTTTCAGGTTTGCCGCGAACACAACGAGGGCATGATGCCGTTTGGGTGATCGTCGACCGGTTAACCAAATCGGCCCATTTCTTGCCGGTAAGCATGAAGTATTTCATGGACAAATTGACCCAGGTGTACGTGGATGAGATCGTAAGATTACATGGAGTTCCTGTGAGCATCGTTTCGGATAGAGATCCCCGCTTTATATCTAGATTTTGGCAGAAATGTCAAGAGACTTTGGGGACTAAGCTCAACTTAAGCACCACCTATCACCCTCAGACGGATGGACAGTCGGAGCGAACAATTCAAACTCTCGAGAATATGTTAAGGACCTGTGTTCTGGATTTTGGAGGTAATTGGGGTCAACATATGACCTTAGTAGAGTTTGCTTACAATAACAGTTACCATTCGTCAATTCAAATGGCACTCTACGAAGCGCTATACGGGAGGAAGTGCCGGTCACCGATCTATTGGGACGAAATCGGTGAGAGAAAGGTGCTAGATCCAACCACTATTCCATGGATGGAGAATGCTCGAGAAAGAGTCAAGTTGATACGACAAAGTCTCCAAATAGCTCAAAACCGAAAGAAGAGCTACGCGGACAATCGAAGAAAAGATCTGGAGTTCGAAGTTGGGGACTGTGTTTTCCTTAAGGTCACACCATTACGAAGTGTCACGGCGGGTAGAGGAAAAAAACTTCAACCGAGATTCGTCAGACCTTTCAAGATTCTCCAAAGAGTTGGTAAAGTAGCGTATCGACTTAAACTACCGTCAAGTCTATCCAGAATTCACAACGTCTTCCACGTCTCGATGCTTAAAAAGTATTATCCTGATACGTCTCACATCTTACAGCCAGAGGAAGTCGAGATAGATGAATCCCTCACCTACGAAGAGAAGCCAGTACAGTTGCTCGACCGAAAGGTTAAAGAGTTGAGAAACAAACGAATACCTTTGGTGAAGATTTTGTGGAGAAATCACGGAATTGAGGAGGTTACCTGGGAGGTGGAAGAAGAAATGAAAAAGAAATGCCCTGAACTGTTTGAAAATCAAGATGAGAAATTTCGAGGGCGAAATTCTTTTAAGGGGGAGAGAGTGTGAGAACCCGTAATTTTCTTATTTTCTAAGTTTTATTTTATTTAATTGCACACTAATTCTATAGTTTCTTTGTTAGAAAAATTTTCTGGATAATTTTTATGAGTAAATATGGTTTTTAAATTATTTTTCTAGTATAAATTAGTTCATGAGATTTTCGACAGGGGTATTACCAATTATTGATTAGGAAAGAAGATATCCCGAAAACTGCTATCAATTCGAGATATGGGCACTACGAATTCGCAGTCATGCCCTTCGGACTAACCAATGCCCCTACCGCCTTCATGGATCTAATGCATAGGATTTTTAAACCCTACCTGGATCGATTTGTCGTTGTCTTTATTGACGATATCTTGGTCTACTCCAAGACTTGTGAGGAGCATGAACAGCACCTAAGAATCATTTTACAAACCCTAAGTGAGCATCAGTTGTATGCCAAATTTAGTAAGTTCGAGTTTTGGCTGAAAAGAATTTCTTTCTTAGGGCACGTAATTTCCCAAGAGGGTATCTCGGTTGACCCGGCGAAAGTAGAGGCCATGACTAATTGGAAGAGGCCAGAAAATTCCATGGAGATTCATAGTTTTCTAGGGTTGGTTGGGTACTACAGGCGTTTCATTAAAGATTTTTTCAAATTGGCCGGTCCTTTAACTGACCTATCGAAAAAACATGGTCGGTTCGTGTGGGATGCTCGGTGTGAAGCGAGTTTTCGTGAGTTAAAGAAAAGATTGACCATGGCACCGATTCTAGCTTTGCCTAACGGAGTAGACGGGTTTACCGTTTATACCGACGCGTCACGGGAAGGTCTGGGGCGTGTGTTAATGCAAAATCGGAATGTAATATCTTTTGCCTCTAGGAAGTTGAAACCCCACGAGTAGAACTATCCCACCCATGATCTAGAGTTAGCCACGGTTGTTTTTGCTCTGATTAAGTGGAGACATTATCTATACGGGGTGACCTTCGAGGTTTACTCAAACCACAAGAGTCTTAGATACCTCTTCTCGCAAAAGGAATTGAACATAAGGCAGCGACGATGGATGGAATTTCTGGAGGACTATGACTGCACTATCAACTATCATCCGGGAAAAGCTAATGTGGTGGCGGATGACTTAAGCCGAAAGGCTCAAGTAGCGGGGTTAATGATTAAGGAGTGGGATCTGTTGGAATCTGTTTGTGAGTGGAAGCCCTGCCTTGGGAGTCATAAGGTGGTTTTTGGTAATGTTAAAATAACATCCGCACTACTGGAGCGAGTTAAAGAAGTTCAAAAGAAGGATTCGATGGTGCGGAAATGGGGAGAGAAAGAGGAAAAAGGGGAATTGTCAGATTTTAATTTCAGTCCCGAGGGAGTCTTGAAATACGGAAACCGAATGATGGTGCCCAAAGATGAAACGTTAAAGAAGGAGATCTTAGAGGAAACTCATCGATCTAAGTATACGATCCATTCGGGTAGTAGCAAGATGCACCAAGACCTAAAAGGAGCCTATTGGTGGGACAACATGAAGAAGGAAATTGCTCAATACGTACAAAAATGTCTCATTTGCCAACAAGTTAAAGCAGAGCATAAAAAACCATCGGACTTGTTACAATCTCTTGAGATACCCGAATGGAAGTGGGAAAACATCACAATGAATTTCGTTTCAGGTTTGCCGCGAACACAACGAGGGCATGATGCCGTTTGGGTGATCGTCGACCGGTTAACCAAATCGGCCCATTTCTTGCCAGTAAGCATGAAGTATTTCATGGACAAATTGACCCAGGTGTACGTGGATGAGATCGTAAGATTACATGGAGTTCCTGTGAGCATCGTTTCGGATAGAGATCCCCGCTTTATATCTAGATTTTGGCAGAAATGTCAAGAGACTTTGGGGACTAAGCTCAACTTAAGCACCACCTATCACCCTCAGACGGATGGACAGTCGGAGCGAACAATTCAAACTCTCGAGAATATGTTAAGGACCTGTGTTCTGGATTTTGGAGGTAATTGGGGTCAACATATGACCTTAGTAGAGTTTGCTTACAATAACAGTTACCATTCGTCAATTCAAATGGCACTCTACGAAGCGCTATACGGGAGGAAGTGCCGGTCACCGATCTATTGGGACGAAATCGGTGAGAGAAAGGTGCTAGATCCAACCACTATTCCATGGATGGAGAATGCTCGAGAAAGAGTCAAGTTGATACGACAAAGTCTCAAAATAGCTCAAAACCGAAAGAAGAGCTACGCGGACAATCGAAGAAAAGATCTGGAGTTCGAAGTTGGGGACTGTGTTTTCCTTAAGGTCACACCATTACGAAGTGTCACGGCGGGTAGAGGAAAAAAACTTCAACCGAGATTCGTCAGACCTTTCAAGATTCTCCAAAGAGTTGGTAAAGTAGCGTATCGACTTAAACTACCGTCAAGTCTATCCAGAATTCACAACGTCATCCACGTCTCGATGCTTAAAAAGTATTATCCTGATACGTCTCACATCTTACAGCAAGAGGAAGTCGAGATAGATGAATCCCTCACCTACGAAGAGAAGCCAGTACAGTTGCTCGACCGAATGGTTAAAGAGTTGAGAAACAAACGAATACCTTTGGTGAAGATTTTATGGAGAAATCACCGAATTGAGGAGGTTACCTGGGAGGTGGAAGAAGAAATGAAAAAGAAATGCCCTGAACTGTTTGAAAATCAAGATGAGAAATTTCGAGGGCGAAATTCTTTTCAGGGGGAGAAAGTGTGAGAACCCGTAATTTTCTTATTTTCTAAGTTTTATTTTATTTAATTGCACACTAATTCTATAGTTTCTTTGTTAGAAAAATTTTCTGGATAATTTCTATGAGTAAATATGGTTTTTAAATTATTTTTTAGTATAAATTAGTTCATGAGATTTTCGACAGGGGTATTACCAATTATTGATTAGGAAAGAAGATATCCCGAAAACTGCTTTCAATTCAAGATATGGGCACTACGAATTCGCAGTCATGCCCTTCGGACTGACTAATGCCCCTACCGCCTTCATGGATCTAATGCATAGGATTTTTAAACCCCACCTGGATCGATTTGTCGTTGTCTTTATTGACGATATCTTGGTTTACTCCAAGACTTGTGAGGAGCATGAACAGCACCTAAGAATTATTTTACAAACCCTAAGTGAGCATCAGTTGTATGCCAAATTTAGTAAGTTCGAGTTTTAGCTGAAAAGAATTTCTTTCTTAGGGCACGTAATTTCCCAAGAGAGTATCTCGGTTGACCCGGCGAAAGCAGAGGCCATGACTAATTGGAAGAGGCCAGAAAATTCCATGGAGATTCATAGTTTTCTAGGGTTGGTTGGGTACTACAGGCGTTTCATTAAAGATTTTTTCAAATTGGCCGGTCCTTTAACTGACCTATCGAAAAAACATGGTCGGTTCGTGTGGGATGCTCGGTGTGAAGCGAGTTTTCGTGAGTTAAAGAAAAGATTGACCATGGCACCGATTCTAGCTTTGCCTAACGGAGTAGACGGGTTTACCGTTCATACCGACGCGTCACGGGAAGGTCTGGGGCGTGTGTTAATGCAAAATCGGAATGTAATATCTTTTGCCTCTAGGAAGTTGAAACCCCACGAGTAGAACTATCCCACCCATGATCTAGAGTTAGCCGCGGTTGTTTTTGCTCTGAAAAAGTGGAGACATTATCTATACGGGGTGACCTTCGAGGTTTACTCAAACCACAAGAGTCTTAGATACCTCTTCTCGCAAAAGGAATTGAACATAAGGCAGCGACGATGGATGAAATTTCTGGAGGACTATGACGGCACTATGAACCATCATCCGGGAAAAGCTAATGTGGTGGCGGATGACTTAAGCCGAAAGGCTCAAGTAGCGGGGTTAATGATTAAGGAGTGGGATCTGTTGGAATCTGTTTGTGAGTGGAAGCCCTGCCTTGGGAGTCATAAGGTGGTTTTTGGTAATGTTAAAATAACATCCGCACTACTGGAGCGAGTTAAAGAAGTTCAAAAGAAGGATTCGATGGTGCGGAAATGGGGAGAGAAAGAGGAAAAAGGGGAATTGTCAGATTTTAATTTCAGTCCCGAGGGAGTCTTGAAATACGGAAACCGAATTATGGTGCCCAAAGATGAAACGTTAAAGAAGGAGATCTTAGAGGAAAAATCATCGATCTAAATATACGATCCATTCGGGTAGTAGCAAGATGCACCAAGACCTAAAAGGAGCCTATTGGTGGGACAACATGAAGAAGGAAATTGCTCAATACGTACAAAAATGTCTCATTTGCCAACAAGTTAAAGCAGAGCATAAAAAACCATCGGACTTGTTACAATCTCTTGAGATACCCGAATGGAAGTGGGAAAACATCACAATGAATTTCGTTTCAGGTTTGCCGCGAACACAACGAGGGCATGATGCCGTTTGGGTGATCGTCGACCGGTTAACCAAATCGGCCCATTTCTTGCCAGTAAGCATGAAGTATTTCATGGACAAATTGACCCAGGTGTACGTGGATGAGATCGTAAGATTACATGGAGTTCCTGTGAGCATCGTTTCGGATAGAGATCCCCGCTTTATATCTAGATTTTGGCAGAAATGTCAAGAGACTTTGGGGACTAAGCTCAATTTAAGCACCACCTATCACCCTCAGACGGATGGACAGTCGGAGCGAACAATTCAAACTCTCGAGAATATGTTAAGGACCTGTGTTCTGGATTTCGGAGATATTTGGGGTCAACATATGACCTTAGTAGAGTTTGCTTACAATAACAGTTACCATTCGTCAATTCAAATGGCACTCTACGAAGCGCTATACGGGAGGAAGTGCCGGTCACCGATCTATTGGGACGAAATCGGTGAGAGAAAGGTGCTAGATCCAACCACTATTCCATGGATGGAGAATGCTCGAGAAAGAGTCAAGTTGATACGACAAAGTCTCAAAATAGCTCAAAACCGAAAGAAGAGCTACGCGGACAATCGAAGAAAAGATCTGGAGTTCGAAGTTGGGGACTGTGTTTTCCTTAAGGTCACACCATTACGAAGTGTCACGGCGGGTAGAGGAAAAAAACTTCAACCGAGATTCGTCAGACCTTTCAAGATTCTCCAAAGAGTTGGTAAAGTAGCGTATCGACTTAAACTACCGTCAAGTCTATCCAGAATTCACAACGTCATCCACGTCTCGATGCTTAAAAAGTATTATCCTGATACGTCTCACATCTTACAGCAAGAGGAAGTCGAGATAGATGAATCCCTCACCTACGAAGAGAAGCCAGTACAGTTGCTCGACCGAATGGTTAAAGAGTTGAGAAACAAACGAATACCTTTGGTGAAGATTTTATGGAGAAATCACCGAATTGAGGAGGTTACCTGGGAGGTGGAAGAAGAAATGAAAAAGAAATGCCCTGAACTGTTTGAAAATCAAGATGAGAAATTTCGAGGGCGAAATTCTTTTCAGGGGGAGAAAGTGTGAGAACCCGTAATTTTCTTATTTTCTAAGTTTTATTTTATTTAATTGCACACTAATTCTATAGTTTCTTTGTTAGAAAAATTTTCTGGATAATTTCTATGAGTAAATATGGTTTTTAAATTATTTTTTAGTATAAATTAGTTCATGAGATTTTCGACAGGGGTATTACCAATTATTGATTAGGAAAGAAGATATCCCGAAAACTGCTTTCAATTCAAGATATGGGCACTACGAATTCGCAGTCATGCCCTTCGGACTGACTAATGCCCCTACCGCCTTCATGGATCTAATGCATAGGATTTTTAAACCCCACCTGGATCGATTTGTCGTTGTCTTTATTGACGATATCTTGGTTTACTCCAAGACTTGTGAGGAGCATGAACAGCACCTAAGAATTATTTTACAAACCCTAAGTGAGCATCAGTTGTATGCCAAATTTAGTAAGTTCGAGTTTTAGCTGAAAAGAATTTCTTTCTTAGGGCACGTAATTTCCCAAGAGAGTATCTCGGTTGACCCGGCGAAAGCAGAGGCCATGACTAATTGGAAGAGGCCAGAAAATTCCATGGAGATTCATAGTTTTCTAGGGTTGGTTGGGTACTACAGGCGTTTCATTAAAGATTTTTTCAAATTGGCCGGTCCTTTAACTGACCTATCGAAAAAACATGGTCGGTTCGTGTGGGATGCTCGGTGTGAAGCGAGTTTTCGTGAGTTAAAGAAAAGATTGACCATGGCACCGATTCTAGCTTTGCCTAACGGAGTAGACGGGTTTACCGTTCATACCGACGCGTCACGGGAAGGTCTGGGGCGTGTGTTAATGCAAAATCGGAATGTAATATCTTTTGCCTCTAGGAAGTTGAAACCCCACGAGTAGAACTATCCCACCCATGATCTAGAGTTAGCCGCGGTTGTTTTTGCTCTGAAAAAGTGGAGACATTATCTATACGGGGTGACCTTCGAGGTTTACTCAAACCACAAGAGTCTTAGATACCTCTTCTCGCAAAAGGAATTGAACATAAGGCAGCGACGATGGATGAAATTTCTGGAGGACTATGACGGCACTATGAACCATCATCCGGGAAAAGCTAATGTGGTGGCGGATGACTTAAGCCGAAAGGCTCAAGTAGCGGGGTTAATGATTAAGGAGTGGGATCTGTTGGAATCTGTTTGTGAGTGGAAGCCCTGCCTTGGGAGTCATAAGGTGGTTTTTGGTAATGTTAAAATAACATCCGCACTACTGGAGCGAGTTAAAGAAGTTCAAAAGAAGGATTCGATGGTGCGGAAATGGGGAGAGAAAGAGGAAAAAGGGGAATTGTCAGATTTTAATTTCAGTCCCGAGGGAGTCTTGAAATACGGAAACCGAATTATGGTGCCCAAAGATGAAACGTTAAAGAAGGAGATCTTAGAGGAAAAATCATCGATCTAAATATACGATCCATTCGGGTAGTAGCAAGATGCACCAAGACCTAAAAGGAGCCTATTGGTGGGACAACATGAAGAAGGAAATTGCTCAATACGTACAAAAATGTCTCATTTGCCAACAAGTTAAAGCAGAGCATAAAAAACCATCGGACTTGTTACAATCTCTTGAGATACCCGAATGGAAGTGGGAAAACATCACAATGAATTTCGTTTCAGGTTTGCCGCGAACACAACGAGGGCATGATGCCGTTTGGGTGATCGTCGACCGGTTAACCAAATCGGCCCATTTCTTGCCAGTAAGCATGAAGTATTTCATGGACAAATTGACCCAGGTGTACGTGGATGAGATCGTAAGATTACATGGAGTTCCTGTGAGCATCGTTTCGGATAGAGATCCCCGCTTTATATCTAGATTTTGGCAGAAATGTCAAGAGACTTTGGGGACTAAGCTCAACTTAAGCACCACCTATCACCCTCAGACGGATGGACAGTCGGAGCGAACAATTCAAACTCTCGAGAATATGTTAAGGACCTGTGTTCTGGATTTTGGAGGTAATTGGGGTCAACATATGACCTTAGTAGAGTTTGCTTACAATAACAGTTACCATTCGTCAATTCAAATGGCACTCTACGAAGCGCTATACGGGAGGAAGTGCCGGTCACCGATCTATTGGGACGAAATCGGTGAGAGAAAGGTGCTAGATCCGACCACTATTCCATGGATGGAGAATGCTCGAGAAAGAGTCAAGTTGACACGACAAAGTCTCCAAATAGCTCAAAACCGAAAGAAGAGCTACGCGGACAATCGAAGAAAAGATCTGGAGTTTGAAGTTGGGGACTGTGTTTTCCTTAAGGTCATACCATTACGACGTGTCTCGGCGGGTAGAGGAAAAAAACTTCAACCGAGATTCATCAGACCTTTCAAGATTCTCCAAAGAGTTGGTAAAGTAGCGTATCGACTTAAACTACCGTCAAGTCTATCCAGAATTCACAATGTCTTCCACGTCTCGATGCTTAAAAAGTATTATCCTGATACGTCTCACATCTTACAGCCTGAGGAAGTCGAGATAGATGAATCCCTCACCTACGAAGAGAAGCCAGTACAGTTGCTCGACCGAAAGGTTAAAGAGTTGAGAAACAATCGAATACCTTTGGTGAAGATTTTGTGAAGAAATCACGGAATTGAGGAGGTTACCTGGGAGGTGGAAGAAGAAATGAAAAAGAAATGCCCTGAACTGTTTGAAAATCAAGATGAGAAATTTCGAGGGCGAAATTCTTTTAAGGGGGAGAGAGTGTGAGAACCCGTAATTTTCTTATTTTCTAAGTTTTATTTTATTTAATTGCACACTAATTCTATAGTTTCTTTGTCAGAAAAATTTTCTGGATAATTTTTATGAGTAAATATGGTTTTTAAATTATTTTTCTAGTATAAATTAGTTCATGAGATTTTCGACAGGGGTATTACCAATTATTGATTAGGAAAGCAGATATCCCGAAAACTGCTTTCAATTCGAGATATGGGCAGTACGAATTCGCAGTCATGCCTTTCGGACTAACCAATGCCCCTACCGCCTTCATGGATCTAATGCATAGGATTTTTAAACCCTACCTGGATCGATTTGTCGTTGTCTTTATTGACGATATCTTGGTCTACTCCAAGACTTGTGAGGAGCATGAACAGCACCTAAGAATTATTTTACAAACCCTAAGTGAGCATCAGTTGTATGCCAAATTTAGTAAGTTCGAGTTTTGGCTGAAAAGAATTTCTTTCTTAGGGCACGTAATTTCCCAAGAGGGTATCTCGGTTGACCCGGCGAAAGTAGAGGCCATGACTAATTGGAAGAGACCAGAAAATTCCATGGAGATTCATAGTTTTCTAGCGTTGGTTGGGTACTACAGGCATTTCATTAAAGATTTTTTCAAATTGGCCGGTCCTTTAACTGACCTATCGAAAAAACATGGTCGGTTCGTGTGGGATGCTCGGTGTGAAGCGAGTTTTCGTGAGTTAAAGAAAAGATTGACCATGGCACCGATTCTAGCTTTGCCTAACGGAGTAGACGGGTTTACCGTTTATACCGACGCGTCACGGGAAGGTCTGGGGCGTGTGTTAATGCAAAATCGGAATGTAATATCTTTTGCCTCTAGGAAGTTGAAACCCCACGAGTAGAACTATCCCACCCATGATCTAGAGTTAGCCACGATTGTTTTTGCTCTGATTAAGTGGAGACATTATCTATACGGGGTGACCTTCGAGGTTTACTCAAACCACAAGAGTCTTAGATACCTCTTCTCGCAAAAGGAATTGAACATAAGGCAGCGACGATGGATGGAATTTCTGGAGGACTATGACTGCACTATCAACTATCATCCGGGAAAAGCTAATGTGGTGGCGGATGACTTAAGCCGAAAGGCTCAAGTAGCGGGGTTAATGATTAAGGAGTGGGATCTGTTGGAATCTGTTTGTGAGTGGAAGCCCTGCCTTGGGAGTCAAAATGTGGATTTTGGTAATGTTAAAATAACATCCGCACTACTGGAGCGAGTTAAAGAAGTTCAAAAGAAGGATTCGATGGTGCGGAAATAGGGAGAGAAAGTGGAAAAAGGGAATTGTCAGATTTTAATTTCAGTCCCGAGGGAGTCTTGAAATACGGAAACCGAATGATGGTGCCCAAAGATGAAACGTTAAAGAAGGAGATCTTAGAGGAAACTCATCGATCTAAGTATACGATCCATTCGGGTAGTAGCAAGATGCACCAAGACCTAAAAGGAGCCTATTGGTGGGACAACATGAAGAAGGAAATTGCTCAATACGTACAAAAATGTCTCATTTGCCAACAAGTTAAAGCAGAGCATAAAAAACCATCGGACTTGTTACAATCTCTTGAGATACCCGAATGGAAGTGGGAAAACATCACAATGAATTTCGTTTCAGGTTTGCCGCGAACACAACGAGGGCATGATGCCGTTTGGGTGATCGTCGACCGGTTAACCAAATCGGCCCATTTCTTGCCAGTAAGCATGAAGTATTTCATGGACAAATTGACCCAGGTGTACGTGGATGAGATCGTAAGATTACATGGAGTTCCTGTGAGCATCGTTTCGGATAGAGATCCCCGCTTTATATCTAGATTTTGGCAGAAATGTCAAGAGACTTTGGGGACTAAGCTCAACTTAAGCACCACCTATCACCCTCAGACGGATGGACAGTCGGAGCGAACAATTCAAACTCTCGAGAATATGTTAAGGACATGTGTTCTGGATTTTGGAGGTAATTGGGGTCAACATATGACCTTAGTAGAGTTTGCTTACAATAACAGTTACCATTCGTCAATTCAAATGGCACTCTACGAAGCGCTATACGGGAGGAAGTGCCGGTCACCGATCTATTGGGACGAAATCGGTGAGAGAAAGGTGCTAGATCCAACCACTATTCCATGGATGGAGAATGCTCGAGAAAGAGTCAAGTTGATACGACAAAGTCTCAAAATAGCTCAAAACCGAAAGAAGAGCTACGCGGACAATCGAAGAAAAGATCTGGAGTTCGAAGTTGGGGACTGTGTTTTCCTTAAGGTCACACCATTACGAAGTGTCACGGCGGGTAGAGGAAAAAAACTTCAACCGAGATTCGTCAGACCTTTCAAGATTCTCCAAAGAGTTGGTAAAGTAGCGTATCGACTTAAACTACCGTCAAGTCTATCCAGAATTCACAACGTCATCCACGTCTCGATGCTTAAAAAGTAT
>NW_020864765.1:0-18138 GCF_003713205.1 Coffea eugenioides
TTGCCCTTCCATGAAGGCGAGTTGGAAGCTTGGAAGGTACGCCCTCCTCGCCTCAATTTCTTCCCCATCTCGGCCTTGATTGCTAGTTTAAGAAGATCATGCATGTCCAAGTAATGTTGGAGCTCCAACGCTTCTTGAAGGTCGGGGTTGAGACCTCTAAGGAACCTTGCCATGGTAGCCTCACTATCTTCTTGAATGTTCGCCCTCATCATGGCCATCTTGATCTCCTTGGAGTAGTCCTCCACACTCATGTTGCCTTGAGTGAGGGTTTGAAACTGAGAGTGGAGATCGCGGTTGTAGTGGCTTGGAACAAACCGCTTATGCATTAGTGCCTTGAGTTCACCATTTCGCCTCCGATTAGTCCTGACTTGGTCCCACCAAACTAGTGCGTAGTCGGTGAACTCAACCGTGGCAACCTTCATCTTTTGTTCCTCGTTAAACTCATAGCAATCGACGACCATCTCGATGCGGCCTTCCCATTCCAACTAAGCCTCAAGGTCAATTTTGCCTTGGATGGTGCAGACTTGAATTTTATGTCCCTTGAGCTCGTTCTTAGACGTGTCCCTTTTAGGCCTCTCGGCTATTTCCACATCTTCACTAGCCGAGAGTACTCCTCATAGTTTGCTCCTTTGGTGCCATGGTTACTTCGGTTGCGAGATCAAGAATGGGGGCCCCTTGTGAAGCTCTTGGAGAGCTCGTCAAAGCGGTTGTGCCTCTCCTCCATTTGTTACTCACTAATCCGCTTAAGCTCGTTTTTCATGGCGGTGAACATCAATGAGTAGTCAGTGGTCGGATGAGCTTGCTCCATGACTATCGTTTGGTCCTGTAAAAGGTTAGAGAACAAGAAAATAGGACAAATATATTCTCAATTCACTCCCTTAGTGTTTTCATTCTCACTCATTTTTCCACTCAAAATACTCCAATGATCTTACCAAAATTTCCTTGCCCGTCGGATTGGGCAGTCGAGAAATGTCGCAAAGATCCAATAATTGTCACCAAGCTTTTCCCCAAGAGTAATCAAGGAAACAAGATGCGGATTTCCGTGGATTTTTCCACAACATACTCCAATGTATGTTGTTGGGCTAGTGCCAGCCAA
The DNA here is from genome assembly GCF_003713205.1 of Coffea eugenioides. Lineage (NCBI taxonomy): Eukaryota > Viridiplantae > Streptophyta > Magnoliopsida > Gentianales > Rubiaceae > Coffea > Coffea eugenioides. Next base: position 1,097 of record NW_020864765.1, read on the forward strand.
AAGAGAAGCCCAATGGCTGGCCGGATTTCTTTCAAGTTTTTCCAAGCTTTACTATGTCATAGTCACGGCTACAAATAGCCTTAAGTCGTTGTTTACATTCAGTTTTATGATGATTAATTAAAACACATGAGAATTCTCTCAAAGCTTCATTGAAGCATCCTTGAGTATTTTAGATTCATTTCTTTGTCATACCATTGACTTATCAATCTAGAACCGCGCCAGATTGTGGCGTCTTCGACAATACCAGGTTCGTTGGACACGTGATCAATGGGTTTAGGTGATTCCGCTGCGTTCGTTTGTCATCAACATGAGTCCTAACCTTCTAGATCATAGCCTTTCCGTACGGGTTGCATCACAAGGTTGGTGCCGTTCGTATCAATATGTCCAAACCATTGGCACTTGAAGCCCTTTATATCTCTACTCTTAGTTTTAGGAGTTTCATGAGGGGTCTTAGAACTGGACCTGGACGCATCAACACGCTTGTTAGGGGTAAAATTGGAATTGCGGTTAGAGAACTTACCAGGTGTGCGGCTAGCAGGGCTTGGTGTAGTCGCATTTCCAGTATCATGTGAGGTTCTCCTTGGTGGGTTGCCCTTCTATGAAGGCGGGTTGGAAGCTTGGAAGGTACGGCCTCCTCGCCTTAATTTCTTCCCCCTCTCGGCCTTGATGGCTAGTTCAAGAAGATCATGCATGTCCAAGTAATGTTGGAGCTCCAAGGCTTCTTGAAGGTCGGGGTTGAGACCTCTAAGGAACCTTGCCACGGTAGCCTCACTATCTTCTTGAATTTTCTCCCTCATCGTGGCCATCTTGATCTCCTTGGAATAGTCCTCCACCCTCATGTTGCCTTGAGTGAGGGTTTGAAACTGAGAGTGGAGATCGCGGTTGTAGTGGCTTGGAACAAATCGCTTATGCATTAGTGCCTTGTGTTCACCATTTCGCCTCCGATTAGTCCTGACTTGGTGGTCCCACCAAACTAGTGCATAGTCGGTGAACTCAACCGTGGCAACCTTCATCTTTTGTTCCTCGTTAAACTCATAGCAATCGACGACCATCTCGATGCGGCCTTCCCATTCCAACTAAGCCTCAAGGTCAATTTTGCCTTGGAACGTGCAGACATGAATTTTATGTCCCTTGAACTCGTTCTTAGACGTTTCCCTTTTAGGCCTCTCGGCTATTTCCACATCTTCACTAGCCGAGAGTACTCCTCATAGTTTGCTCCTTTGGTGTCATGGTTACTTCGGTTGCGAGATCGAGAACGAGAGCCCCTTGTGAAGCACTTGGAGAGCTCGTCAAAGCGGTTGTGCCTCTCCGCCATTTGTTGCTCACTAATCCGCTTAAGCTCGTTTTTCATGGCGGTGAACATCAATGAGTAGTCAGTGGTCGGATGAGCTCGCTCTATGGCTATCGTTTGGTCCTGTAAAAGGTTAGTGAACAAGAAAATAGGACAAATATAATCTCACTTCACACCCTTAGTGTTTTCACTCTCCCTCATTTTTCCACTCAAAATACTCCAATGACCTTACCAAAAATTCCTAACCCGTCAGATTAGGTAGTCCAGAAATGCCGCAAAGATCCAACAATTGTCACCAAGCTTTTCCACAAGAGTAATCAAGGAAACAAGACACGGATTTCCTTTGATTTTTCCACAACATATTCCATTGTATGTTGTTGGGCTAGTGTCGGCCAAAAGAGAAGCCCAGGGGCTGGCCGGATTTCCTTTCAAGTTTTTCCAAGCTTTACTAGGTCTTAGTCACGGCTGCAAATAGCCTTAAGTCATTGTTTACATTCAGTTTTATGATGATTAATAAAAACACATGAGAATTCTCTCAAAGCTTCATTGAAGCATCCTTGGGTATTTTAGATTCATTTCTTTGGCATACCATTGACTTATCAATCTAGGACCGCGCCAGATTGGGAAGTCTTCTACAATACCAGGTTCGTTGGCCACGTGATCACCGGGTGATACGTTCCTCGATCCACGGTCGAGACACGTAGCACGTTTGCCCAAGGATCTAGCGGGGATGTCCTACGCTTGGTTTGCGGAACCCTTACTCAAACGGACAACTCGATTTGATTGGAGGTGGTAGACGACACTCCGATGAAGGTGAATACTCCAGGGGAATAGGTCGGATGAACAATCAAGGACAGGACGCGAGATTGCTCAATAACCCTTGCCAAGCAAGTTGAAAGGCACGAATTCTTTATGAAAGAAAACGAATGCACTAAGAATTTAATTCATCAAAAACTAGTTTTTTAACCTTACAAGGCTAGCCTATTTATAGGCTTAATGAAACAACTAAAAAACCCTAAAGAAACCTAAAGGGGAGGTCGGCTACCTTGTCATCAAGGTGGGCCGGCCTCAAGCCTTCTACGGACAATTAGTCCAACCAAAATGGAAACAACGACTAAGGCCCTACTCGGCCGATTCGTAAGGAGGCCCACTGGAGTCTTCCTGGGCTTGGACCAAAGTGCAAGTTGCTTGATTGATCCTTTCCAAGCCTTCAATATCTCTATAGCCTCCATGTTGATCGTGGACAACTTGAACAAGGGCTTGGAGGGATTCCTTGAATAGCTTGGCCCGTGCACGTGTGACTGGGCCTAATGGGACTTGGACTGGGCCCTGGTTCATGCACACATCAGTCCCCTCCTCTTGTGAAGGATTTGCCCTCAAATCTGGATCCCCCTCACCAAGAAACGGGCTCAAGTCTGCGACATTGAAGGTCGCGCTAACATTGTACTCCCCAGGTAGCTCCAATTTGTAGGCGTTGTCATTAACCCGGTGGAGCACACGAAAAGGTCCATCCCCTCTGGGGGATAATTTGCTTTGTCGCTGCTTGGGGAACCTCTCTTTGCGTAAGTGTAACCAAACCCAATCACCAGGCTCGAAGATCATTTTGCGGCGGTGCTTGTTAGCCTGCTGGGTGTATTGCTGAGTACACCTTTCAATGTTTGCTCGAACAGCTTCATGTAACCTGCGCACAAAATCGGCCTTCTTTTTCCCATCTAAGCTTGTGTGCTCAGAGGAAGGTAAGGGTACTAAATCAAGAGGGGTTAGCGGGTTAAAGCCATAAACAATCTCAAAAGGTGAGTAGTGTGTAGCACTATGAACAACTCGATTGTAGGCGAATTCAACATGAGGCAAACACTCTTCCCAAGTCTTAAGATTCTTTTTAATCAATGCCCGAAGTAGTGTGCCAAGTGTGCGATTGACAACTTCAGTTTGTCCATCGCTTTGTGGATGACTGGTGGTGGAGAATAGTAACCGGGTGCCAAGTTTAGACCACAGAGTCTTCCAAAAATAACTCAGAAATTTCACATCCCTATCACTAACAATGGTCCTAGGCATACCATGCAGACGGACAATTTCTTTGAAGAATAGAGTAGCAATATGAGAGGCATCGTCAGTTTTGTGACATGGAACAAAATGAGCCATCTTAGAAAACCTATCAACCACCACAAAGATGGAGTCATTACCTCTTGGCGATCTAGGCAAACCTAGAATAAAGTCCATAGACAAGTCAACCCAGGGATGGTGAGGGATAGGTAATGGGGTATACAAGCCATATGGATTTGTTTTGGACTTTGCCTTGTGGCAAGTAGCACACCTACCAACCATGCGGTCAACATCCCTACGCATATGGGGTCAGTAAAAGTGCTCTTGCAACATAGCCAGTGTCTTGGCAATGCCGAAGTGGCCCATGAGACCACCACAATGTGCCTCTCGAATCAAAAGATCACGAATGGAAGAGTTAGGCACACACAGTTTATCTACATGGAATAGAAATCCATCATGCAAAAAGTACTTTCCATGCGGATTCTTAACACACACGGCATAGATATCACCAAAGTCATGATCATTAGTGTAGAGGTCCTTTATCATTTCGAACCCAAGCAATTTGGCATCAAGACAGGCAAGCAAGGAGTGTCTACGTGACAAGGCATCAGCTACCACATTTGTCTTGCCAGTTTTGTACTTAATCACATAAGAAAAGGTGTCAATGAAGCTTACCCATTTGGCATGTCTCTTGCTTAATTTAGGTTGCCCTTTGAGGTACTTCAATGACTCGTGATCAGTGTGTATCACGAACTCTCGAGGGCGAAGATAATGTTGCCAGGTCTCCAAGGCCCTCACTAAGGCGTACAACTCCTTGTCGTACGTGGGGTAGTTCAATGCAGCTCCTCCCAACTTTTCGCTAAAGAAGGCACACGGCCTCTTGTCTTGCATTAGGACTGCGCCAATACCTACACCAGAAGCATCACATTCAATTTCAAAGGTATTGTTAAAGTTTGGTAATGCTAACACAGGGGCATGCGTTAGTGTGTCCTTGAGGGCGAGAAATGCTTGGTCTTGTGATTCTCCCCAAAGGAACTTGTCATGCTTCTTTGTCACGGCGGTCAACGGGGCGGCAATAGTGCTAAAATTCTTGACAAATCGCCGGTAAAAGCCCGCCAATCCAAGAAAGCTGCGCACGTCAGGGACGGATGTGGGGGTTGGCCATTGCTCGATGGCGTCAATCTTGGATTTGTCCACCTTGATGCCCTGTGAACTTACTACATAGCCTAAAAACACAAGCTCGTTAGTACAAAAGGTGCACTTCTTGAGGTTGGCGTACAGACGCGCCTGTCGAAGTGTCTCAAGAACTAATCTCACATGCTCTAGATGCTCATGCTCACTACGGCTATAGATCAGGATGTCATCAAAGTAAACAATGACAAACTTGCCAATGAAATGTCTCAACACATGGTTCATTAGTCGCATGAAGGTGCTAGGGGCATTAGTTAAGCCAAACGGCATGACTAACCACTCATAGAGACCATGTTTGGTTTTGAAGGCCGTTTTCCACTCGTCGCCTTCTTTCATCCGAATCTGATGATAGCCACTCCTCAAGTCAATTTTGGTGAAAATAATGGCACCATCGAGTTCATCAAGCATATCATCAAGTCTAGGAATGGGATGACGATATTTGATGGTGATAGCGTTCACAGCCCGACAGTCAGTGCACATACGCCAAGTACCGTCCTTTTTGGGCACAAGTATCACTGGCACAGCACAAGGACTTAGACTTTCCTTTACCCAACCTTTACCTAAGAGGCCATCAACTTGCCTTTGCAGCTCCTTGGTCTCTTCAGGACCCATGCGGTAGGCAGGTTTGTTGGGTAGTGGTGCCCTAGGAATGAGGTCGATTTGGTGCTCAATCCCTCGAATAGGTGGTAAGCCATCAGGGACTTCGTCGGGGAAAACATCCTCAAATTCCTGCAAAAGAACAACCATACTCGTAGGCAATGCCTTATCGAGTTCAGCAACATCTAAAAGCACATGTTTGCAAATCATGAGAAGGACGGGCTGATCAGAATTGACAACTTTCCTAACGTCCTTGGCCTTAATGATCATGTTTTGCTTCCTAGTGGTAGGTGGCGTAAGTGATTTCTCACGCGTCACACTAGGTGTGCTTCCTTGATCCTTGGTCAATGACTCACTTGCAGGGGTGGAGCTGTTGCCAGGGTCGACCGCCTTTTGTCTCCTTCTTTGACGGTCTTGTTCACACTCTCTTTGTAGCTTAAGTTGGTCCTCATATACTTGTGCAGGTGTAAGTGGTGTGAGAACCTTGCGTTTGCCATCATGCAAGAGAGTGTACTTGTTGGCCCTTCCGTCGAACGTGACGTGTTTGTCAAATTGCCATGGTCGACCCAAGATAACATGGGTGGCATGCATAGGTACCACGTCACAAACAACTTCATCGGTGTAAGTTCCAATGGAAAAAGGGATGCGTACCTGTTTGAAGACACGTACCTCTCCTTCCTCGCTTAACCATTGGAGGCGATAAGGGTGTGGATGTCTAGTGGTTGGAAGTCTTAAGCTCTCAACCATGAGTAAGCTTGCCACGTTTGTGCAACTCCCACCGTCGATGATGAGACTACACACCTTGTCACCTACTTTGCAACGAGTGTAAAACAGGTTTTCCCGTTGTAGTTGCTCATCCTCCTTAACTCGGGCTGTTAGCACTCGTCGTGCCACCAAACACCCGACGTCCCCTCGTATAGGCGAGCAATCTTCCTCAGTAAAGTCGTCATCCAGGCCGTCGCCTTTGGTCAACTCGGGTAGCTCCTCACAGTCGTCGTCATCGGACACAATCTCGCCATTGTGAGTGATTAGCATGACCCGTTGGTTTGGACATTGAGATTGAATATGCCCAAACCCTTGGCACTTAAAACATTTGATGTCCCTGCTCCTTGCCTTAGGAGTCTCTTGTGGTGCCTTAGAAGTAGACCTGGATACATCGGGACCCTTGTTAGGTGTAGAATAGGCATTACGATTAGAGGTGTTACCTTGGATGCGGTTAGAAGAGGTTGGTATCGCCGCATTTCCAACTTCGTGGGTCGCCCTTCGTGGTTGGTTGCCCCTCCATGAAGTGGTGTTAGAAGATTGGAAAGGACGTGCTCCTCGTCTGAGCTTCTTTCCCCGCTCGGCCTTGATAGCGAGTTCTAGAAGGTCGTGCATGTCCAGGTAATGTTGGAGCTCCAAGGCTTCTTGAAGGTCGGGATTGAGACCTCGAAGAAACCTAGCCATCGTGGCTTCATTGTCCTCTTGAATGTTGGCCCTCATCATGGCCATCTCGATCTCTTTGTAGTAGTCTTCCACACTCATGTTGCCTTGAGCGAGGGTTTGAAGTTTAGAATGGAGATCGCGATTGTAGTAGCTAGGAACGAATCGTTTGCGCATTAGTGCCTTGAGTTCGCGCCAAGTCCGGACACGTGGTTCGCCCATCCTTCTCCTATGGGTCCGTACTTGGTCCCACCAGACTAGTGCGTAGTCGGTGAACTCCACGGTGGCAACTTTAACCTTTTGTTCCTCGGTGTAATCGTAGCAGTCGAAGACCATCTCGATACGGCCCTCCCACTCCAAGTAAGCCTCAGGGTCACTTTTGCCTTTGAATGCGGGGACTTGAATTTTAAGCCCCTTGAGTTCGTTCGTAGGCGTGTCCCGTCGCGGCCTCTCGGGTCGCTCGTCGTCGTCACTGGCGGAGTAGTCCTCACTGGGTGCTCCTTTGCGGTCACGACCACTCCGATTGCGTGATCCAGAACGAGAGCCTGGGGTGAGACTCTTGGTGAGCTCGTCAAACCGGTTGTGCAACTCTTCCATTTGTTGCTCACTAATGCGTTTGAGCTCATGTCTCATGGCGGTGAACATCAGAGAAAGGTCTTTGGAAGGTGGTTGTTGATCTTGCTCCATGTGTCTCGTGATGCCCCCCCTGCAAAGGTTAGTAACAAGCAAAGAAAGTGCAAATATAATCCTCACTTCACTCCCTAAGTGTATCTCTCGCGCTCGTGTGTAGTGCTCAAGTCACTCTATAAAACTTACCAGGTACCTTTACCTGTTGGTTTAGGTAGTTGAGTAATGTTGCTCGAGCCCGATTAGCGTCACCAACTTGTCCCCCACAAGAGTAAGCAAGAGATTTGTTTTGATGAAGGGAAGGACGGTTTTGGAAAGCTTAAAGGTGGTGGACAGATTTGGAAAATATTACCAATAAAGGAAACTCTAAGAATGCCTAAGATGTAGGAGTAGTTTCCTAAAGTGAATGAGGAAATGTAGGAGAATATCCCAAAAATGGAGGAGAAAAAGTAGGAAGGTGTCCAAGTTTTATCCAAGTGTTGTACTTAGTCTCCTAAACTAAGTTGGCAAACAAGTTGGAGTTGAAAACTTCCTTTGAAAACCTTGCTTAAGCAACTTCCTAATTCTTCTCAAAACAGATTCGGTTCCCTCTCTCTCCTCTTGACCGTAATTTTCCAGAAATCTTCCCTTTATTCCCTTCCCAAAGTCGGCTAGAAGACCCTTATAAACCCTCTCAAGCAGCCGCCCACTATGCTCACAACAAAAACCAGAATTGGGCCACCGAAATTTCCAGATTTCTTCCTTCTTGAACCCCTCCCAAAGTCGGTTATTGTTCCCTATTAACCTCCCCTCACAGCCGCACACTTCACCCAAGAAGTTCGGCTCTCTCTCTACTCTCAAGTCACAACCAGTTCGGCTCCTTCCTTCGTGCCAAGAGTAAGACAGTTTCGGTTGTTGTGCCAAGTCAATGGCGTCTCAAGACAGCGTGAACCAAGTCTCTCAAGGTTCTTTCCCACGGGTTGCTCAAGAAACTCCCAAGGATTTTATTCCTAAACCAAGGAAACCCCGTATGGATGCAAGAACTTACAAGAAACTCTTTATTCGAAGAGAAGTGCAAGTCTTCAAAACTCTTGATGATCAAGAACCTCAAGAATCCCAAAAGGTAGTGCAAGTAATCAAAGTTCAAGGTGTTCAAGAATTTCAAGAAGAGGTTGGTCAAAACTTTTGAATTTTTTTTTTTCTTCTACTTGCTGTAATTTTCTGGTTTGGGTACAAGATGCAATAAGACAGATTTGGCAATAAGAAGTGCGATTTTCCCTCTTGGTTTTCTTGCTACCCGATGGCTCTTCTTGTTTCTTTTTCGGTTCCTTTTTTTTTATTATACTTGGTAATAGACTACACCTGGCCGAAAGGGTTTCAAACCAGATTCTGATCAAGTCCTAATTTACTACAACCAACAGCCCCAAAACTCCAAGTTTTTTATCAAGAACTTCCAAGAACTTCAAGATTAAGTTCAAGAAAGTCAAGAATCCTAAAACTCACGTAGATTTCCTTCAAGATTCACAACTCCAACAAGTTTGGTCCACAAATCAGTTTAGGAAACTAACTAAACAACTTAGATAAGCGACTAACACTTGGACAGATTTGGCAATCACAAAAACTCTAGCCGCACCAAAACCCTAGCCGCGGTTTTTTTCTTTCTTCTTTTTTTTTGTGTTTTTTTTTTTTCAGTTTCGGCTAGGACCAATTGCTGGGCAGAATGGTTGTAATACGAGGATAAAATCTGGGCAGATTGGACTAGCAACAAAAACACACAACTGTCCAGAAATTTACGCGACCAAGAACAAGAATTAGCGAACAGATCTTTTTTGACTCACAACGGACAGAAATTTCTATTTTGTTGGTTGTCTCCTTTTTTTTTTTTTTTTGATGAATGCGGACACCAATGGACAGAAAGGAAAGACTCACGGCAAGGCACAAGACAAGACACGGACAGAATGTTTTTTTTTTTTGACAAGCGATGCAAACAGATTTTGTTTGTTTTTTTTTTTGACTAGCAAAGCAGCAACGGACAGACTTGAAGACACAAGCGAACGGGTATGGATACGAACTCAATCAATAAAACAACGACCAGAATTTCTAGATAACAAACGAAGGAAAACGGCACAACGAAGCAACAAAGCAAACGAACAGTTTTTTTTTTTCAAAACACAAGGCAGCGGAAATAATGAAACTAAGACACAACTATGGATATAACGGAAGATACCTCCACCAAAGCTCTGAAGCCAACTGATACGTTCCTCGATCCACGGTCGAGACACGTAGCACGTTTGCCCAAGGATCTAGCGGGGATGTCCAACGCTTGGATTGCGGAACCCTTACTCAAACGGACAACTCGATTTGATTGGAGGTGGTAGACGACACTCCGATGAAGGTGAATACTCCAGGGGAATAGGTCGGATGAACAATCAAGGACAGGACGCGAGATTGCTCAATAACCCTTGCCAAGCAAGTTGAAAGGCACGAATTCTTTATGAAAGAAAACGAATGCACTAAGAATTTAATTCATCAAAAACTAGTTTTTAACCTTACAAGGCTAGCCTATTTATAGGCTTAATGAAACAACTAAAAACCCTAAAGAAACCTAAAGGGGAGGTCGGCTACCTTGTCATCAAGGTGGGCCGGCCTCAAGCCTTCTACGGACAATTAGTCCAAACAAAATGGAAACAACGACTAAGGCCCTACTCGGCCGATTCGTAAGGAGGCCCACTGGAGTCTTCCTGGGCTTGGACCAAAGTGCAAGTTGCTTGATTGATCCTTTCCAAGCCTTCAATATCTCTATAGCCTCCATGTTGATCGTGGACAACTTGAACAAGGGCTTGGAGGGATTCCTTGAATAGCTTGGCCCGTGCACGTGTGACTGGGCCTAATGGGACTTGGACTGGGCCCTGGTTTATGCACACATCACCGGGTTTAGGTGATTCCGCTGCGTTCGTTTGTCATCAACGTGAGTCCCAACCTTCTAGATCCTAGCCTTTCTGTACGGGTTGCATCATAAGGTTGGTGTCGTTCGTATCAATATGTCCAAACCATTGGCACTTGAAGCCCTTGATATCTCTACTCCTAGTTTTAGGAGTTTCATGAGGGGTCTTAGAAGTGGACCTGGATGCATCAACAAGTTTGTTAGGGGTAAAATTGGAATTGCGGTTAGAGAAATTACCAGGTGTGCGGCTAGAAGGGATTGGTGTAGTCGCATTTCCAGTATCATGTGAGGTTCTCCTTGGTGGGTTGCCCTTCTATGAAGGAGAGTTGGAAGCTTGGAAGGTACGGCCTCCTCGCCTCAATTTCTTCCCCTTCTCGGCCTTGATGGCTAGTTCAAGAAGATCATGCATGTCCAAGTAATATTGGAGCTCCAAGGCTTCTTGAAGGACGGGGTTGAGACCTCTAAGGAACCTTGCCATGGTAGCCTCACTATCTTCTTGAATGTTCGCCCTCATCATGGCCATCTTGATCTCCTTGGAGTAGTCCTCCACACTCATGTTGCCTTTAGTGAGGGTTTGAAGCTGAGAGTGGATGATGTGTGCACGAGCCTCGGCCCACGCAATGACCCATTCCGAGTCCCATTGGGCCCAGTCACACGTGCACGGGCCAAGCTTTTCAAAGAATACTCCAAGCCCTGGTGAGAGTCGTCCAAGACCAACATGGAGTTCACAAAGATATTGAGGGCTTAGAGAGAGACCACCGGGCCATTTACACCTTGATCCAAGCCCATGAAGACTCAAGTGGGTCACCAAGAGCTTTGGCCGAGTAGGGCCTTAGCCTTTGATAATTATTAGATTGGATTAGTTTGGTTAGTAGAATGGGCCGGCCCATCTTTACACTAAGATGGCCGACCACCCTCTTAGGGTTTCTTTAGGGTTTTGCTTGTTACCTTTTAGCCTATAAATAGGCTAGCTTTGTAAGGTTAAAGACACAAGTTTTATGAATAAAATTCTTAGTACTTTCGTTTTCTTTCTAGAGAATTCGAGCCTTTAACTTGCTTTGGCAAGGGTTATTGAGCAATCTTGCGTCCTGTCCTCGATTGTTCATCCGACCTATTCCCCTGGAGTATTCACCTTCATCGGAGTGTCGTCTACCACCTAAATCAAATCGTGCCGTCCGTTTGATTCTAGGTTCCGCAAACCAAGCGTTGGACAACCTCGCTAGATCCTTGGGCAAACGTGCTACGTGTCTCGAACGTGTTGATCGAGGAACGTATCAGTTGGCTTCAGAGCTGTGGTTGGGGTATCTTCCGTTATATCCGTAGCTTTGTCTTAGTTTTTCTGTTCTTATTAGATTCCGCTGCCTTTGTTACCAAATTCTGTTCGAGTAGTTACATCTTTGTTGCATCGTTTGTCAAAAAAAAAAAAAAAAAACAAATTTGACCGAGTAGTTTCTTGTTCCAAGTCGTGTCCCTTGTCATAAAATTCTGGTCGTAGTTGTTGTCTTGTTGCGCCATTGATTAGTCAAAAAAAAAAATTCTGTTTTGCATCACGTTGTTCTTGTCGTTTGAGCATTATTCCAAATCTGTCCGGAGTCTTTTTCATCTTGTCGTGACAATTTCTGGTCGGTATTGTGTTCCCAAAACTGTCCGTAACTTGTGTGTTTTGAATCGTGAATTGTTCTTCAAATCTGTCCGCAACCTTGTCCATTATTTCTCTCCAAAGTCGTGCGTATTGTTGCTAGCTCTAGCCTGACCAGACGTGGTACTCTTGTTGCCTCAATTCTGCCCAGCAAGCCGAAACTAAAAAAAAAAAAAAAAAGGTGCGGCTAGGGTTTGTGCGACTAGGGTTTTCCATAGGTTGCCCAAATCTGTCCAAGTGTTTAATTGCTTATCTAAGTTGTTTTAGTTAGTTTTCTAAACTGATTTGTGGATCAAACTTGTTGGAGTTGTGAATCTTGAAGGAAATCTACAAGAGTTTTAGGTTTCTTGAATTTCTTGAACTTAATCTTGAAGTTCTTGGAAGTTCTTGATAAAATCTTGGAGTTTTGGGGCTGTTGGTTGTAGTAAATTAGGACCTGACCAGAATCTGGTTTTGAACCCTTTCGGCCAGGTGTAGTTCTATTACCAAGTTAAAAAAAAAAAAAAAAAACAGAACCGAAAAACAAAGAAAGAAGAGCAATCGGGTGGCACAACTAGAAGCAAGGGGAAGTCGAATTTTATTGCCAAGATCAGTTTTGTTTACATCGTGCTTGTACCCAAACAGAAAATTCGAACAAAGAAAAAAAAAAAAAAGGAAAGAAACTCAAAAGTTTTGACCAACCTCTTCTTGAAATTCTTGAACACCTTGAACTTTGATTACTTGTACTACCTTTTGGGATTCTTGAGGTTCTTGATCATCTTGGGTCTTGAAGACTTGCACTTCTCTCCGAATAAAGAGTTTTTTGTAAGATCTTGTATCCATACGAGGCTTTCTTGGTTTAGGAGTGAACTTCTTGGGAGATTCTTGAGTGACAATACTTGCTTTACCTTGGGAGTCCATTGGAGCCGAATTGCTTGAGCAACAAGAACCAAACCTGTCTTGTAGGAGAGAGGGCCGAATTGCTGGTTTCTTGGAAGAGAGAGAGAGCCGAATTGCTTGGGCAAGTTGCGGCTGTGAAGGGGGAGTTTTATAAGGAGTATAGCCGACTTAGGGAAGGGTTTCAAGGAGTAAGGAATTCTGGAAATTTCGGTTGAGGGGGGAAACCAAATCTGTTTAGGAGTTCCAACTCTAACTTGTTTCCAAATTCGTTTAGGAGACTAAGTAAAATACTTAGATAACTCTTGGACACTTTCCTATATTTTCTCCTCCATTTTAGGATATTCTCCTACATTCTCTCATCCACTTTAGGAAACCACTCCTACATCTTAGGAATTCTTAGAGTTTCCTTTCTTGGCAATATTTTCCAAATCTGTCCACCGCCCCTAAGCCTTCCAAAACCGTCCTTTCCTTCACAAAATTTCATCCACTTGCATCCTTCACTCTTGTTTACTCTTGTGGGAAAAGTTGGAGACGATTGTTGGACTCGAGCAACATTACTCACCTACCTAAACCAACAGGTAAGGTACTTGGTAAGTTTTATAGAGTGACTTGAGCACTATACACGAGCGCGAGCGATACACTCAGGGAGTGAAGTGAGGATTATATTTGCACTTTCTTTGCTTGTTACTAACCTTTGCAGGGGGCATCAAGAGAGACATGGAGCAAGATCAACAACCGCCTTCCAAAGACTATTCTCTATTGTTCACCGCCATGAGGCATGAGCTCAAACGCATTAGTGAGCAACAAATGGAGGAGTTGCACACCCGGTTTTACGAACTCGCCAAGAGTCTCACCCCAGGCTCTCGTTCTGGATCACGCAACCGGAGTAGCCGTGGCCTCAAAGGAACACCCAGTGAGGACTACTCCGCCAGTGAAGACGACGAGCAACCCGAGAAGCCACGACGGGACACGCCTAAGAACGAACTCAAGGGGCTTAAAATTCAAGTCCCCGCATTCAAAGGTAAAAATGACCCTGAAGCTTACTTGGAGTGGGAAGGCCGTATCGAGATGGTCTTCGACTGCTACGATTACAGCGAGGAACAAAAGGTTAAAGTTGCCACCGTGGAATTCACCGACTACGCACTAGTCTGGTGGGACCAAGTAAGGACCCATAGGAGGAGGATGGGCGAACCACGTGTCCGGACTTGGCGAGAACTCAAGGCACTAATGCGCAAGCGATTTGTTCCTAGCTACTACAATCGCGATCTCCACTCTAAACTTCAAACTCTCACTCAAGGCAACATGAGTGTGGAAGACTACTACAAAGAGATCGAGATGGCCATGATGAGGGCCAACATTCAAGAGGACAATGAAGCCACGATGGCTAGGTTTCTTAGAGGTCTCAATCCTGACCTTCAAGAAACCTTGGAGCTCCAACATTACTTGGACATGCACGACCTTCTAGAACTCGCTATCAAGGCCGAGCGGGGGAAGAAACTAAGACGAGGAGCACGTCCTTTCCAATCTTCTAATACCACTTCATGGAGGGGCAACCAACCAAGAAGGGCGACCCACGAAGTTGGAAATGCGGCAACACCCACCTCTTCTAACCGAGTCCAAGGTAACTCTTCTAACCGCAATTCCTATTCTACCTCTAACAAGGTTTCCGATGCATCCAGGTCCACCTCAAAGGCACCGCATGAGACTCCTAAGCCTAGGAGTAGGGACATCAAGTGCTTCAAGTGCCAAGGGTTTGGCCATATTCAATCTCAGTGCCCAAACCAACGGGTCATGCTCATCACTCACAATGGCGAAATTGTGTCTGATGATGACGAATGTGCGGAGATGCCCGAACTGGTCGAAAACGACTGCCTGGAAGAAGAGTCAGCTGGGGAGGCTTGCTCGCCTACACGAGGAGAAGTCGGTTGCTTGGTGGCACGGCGAGTGCTAACCGCCCGCGTTAAAGAGGACGAGCAGCTACAACGCGAAAACCTATTCTATACCCGCTGTAAGATAGGCAACAAGGTGTGTAGTCTCATCATCGACGGTGGGAGTTGCACAAATGTGGCCAGTTTGCTCATGGTTGAGAGTCTAGGACTCCCCACTACCAGGCATCCAAATCCTTACCGCCTCCAATGGCTAAGTGAGGATGGCGAGGTATGAGTCTTCAGACAGGTCTGCATTCCCTTTTCAATTGGTACCTACACTGATGAAATCGTGTGCGACGTAGTGCCAATGCATGCTACGCATATCATTTTGGGAAGGCCTTGGCAATTTGACAAACACGTCACATTCGATGGAAGAGCAAATAAGTACACACTTTTGCACGATGGCAAACGTAAGGTCCTTACACCTCTCACACCTGCACAAGTTTATGAGGACCAACTACTATTGCAAAGGGAGTGTGAACAAGACCGTCAAAGGAGGAAACTAAAGGCAGTCGACCCTGGTAAAGGCTCCACGTCTACGAGTGAGCCATCAACCAAGGGTCAAGGGAGCACACCTAGGGGTATACATGACAAATCACCTACCGCACCTACCACTAGGAAGCACAACATGATTATTAAGGCTAAAGATGTTAGAAAAGTGGTGAACTCTAATCAGCCTATACTTCTCATGATTTGCAAGCATGTGCTCTTGGATGTTGCTGAGCTCGACAAGGCGTTGCCTGCGAGCATAGTTGCTCTTTTGCAAGAATTTGAGGATGTTTTTCCTGACGAGGTCCCTGATGGCTTACCACCCATTCGGGGAATTGAACACCAAATCGACCTCATTCCTGGAGCACCATTGCCCAACAAACCTGCTTACCGCATGGGCCCTGAGGAGACCAAGGAGCTTCAAAGGCAAGTTGATGGCCTCTTAGGTAAGGGTTGGGTAAAGGAAAGTCTAAGTCCTTGCGCTGTGCCTGTGATACTTGTTCCCAAAAAGGATGGTACTTGGCGCATGTGCACTGACTGTCGGGCTGTGAACGCTATCACTGTCAAATATCGTCATCCCATTCCTAGACTTGATGATATGCTTGATGAACTCGATAGTGCCATTATTTTCACCAAAATAGACTTAAGGAGTGGCTATCATCAAATTCGGATGAAAGAAGGCGACGAGTGGAAAACAGCCTTCAAAACCAAACATGGTCTCTATGAGTGGCTAGTCATGCCTTTTGGCTTAACTAATGCCCCTAGCACCTTCATGCGACTAATGAACCATGTGTTGAGACATTTTATTGGCAAGTTTGTCATTGTTTACTTTGATGACATCCTGATCTATAGCCGTAGTGAGCATGAGCACCTAGAGCATGTGAGATTAGTTCTTGAGACACTTCGACAGGCGCGCCTGTACGCCAACCTCAAGAAGTGCACCTTTTGTACTAACGAGCTTGTGTTTTTAGGCTATGTGGTAAGTTCGCAGGGCATCAAGGTGGACAAATCCAAAATTGAGGCCATCGAGCAATGGCCAACTCCCACATCCGTCCCTGACGTGCGCAGCTTTCCTGGATTGGCGGGCTTTTACCGGCGCTTTGTCAAAGATTTTAGCACCATTGCCGCCCCGTTGACCGCCGTGACAAAGAAGAATGACAAGTTCCACTGGGGAGAAACACAAGAACAAGCATTTCTCGCCCTCAAGGACACACTCACACATGCACCTGTGTTAGCATTACCAAATTTTCACAAGACTTTTGAAATTGAATGTGATGCTTCTGGTGTAGGTATTGGAGCGGTCCTCATGCAAGACAGGAGGCCTTGTGCTTTCTTTAGTGAGAAACTGGGAGGAGCTGCATTAAACTACCCCACGTACGACAAGGAGTTGTACGCATTAGTGAGGGCCTTGGAGACCTGGCAGCACTATCTTCGCCCTCGGGAGTTCGTGATCCACACTGATCACGAGTCATTGAAGTACCTCAAAGGGCAACCCAAGTTAAGCAAGAGACATGCCAAATGGGTAAGCTTCATTGACACCTTCTCGTATGTCATTAAGTATAAGACTGGCAAAACGAATGTAGTGGCTGATGCATTATCCCGTAGACATTCGTTGCTTGCCCTTCTGGATGCCAAGTTACTAGGGTTCGAAATGGTTAAGGAACTCTACACAAATGATCATGACTTTGGTGATATCTATGTTGCTTGTGTTAAGAACCCGCATGGAAAATACTTCTTGCATGATGGATTTCTATTCCATGTAGATAAACTGTGTGTGGCTAACTCTTCCATTCGTGATCTTTTGATCCGAGAGGCACATAGTGGTGGTCTCATGGGCCACTTTGGCATCACCAAGACTCTGGCCATGTTGCAAGAGCACTTTTACTGGCCTCATATGCGTAGAGATGTTGAACGCATGGTTGGTAGATGTGCTACTTGTCACAAGGCAAAGTCTAAGACAAATCCATATGGCTTGTATACCCCATTACCTATCCCTCACCATCCTTGGGTTGA
>NW_020864766.1:0-19716 GCF_003713205.1 Coffea eugenioides
TCTGCTACCCAACCGCTGCGATCCTTACAAACCATACAACTGCTCAAATGATGTTTCCCCATAGGAATACTACTTTCAGGTCGTAGGGTAGACAAGCAGGCGTGGTATCTATTTCGTCCATCAAAATTGGGGTTGACAAATGAATGAGTAACACCAGGATCTACTAATTTTTCCGCAGAAATACCACAATCGTACCTTCCTCAATTTCAGGAGAATCGGGGACCTGTTGTGGCTCCAATGGATATATACGAGTTGGCACCTTAGGTGTCGTCCCATTCCCCTAATCCGGTCCCGTACTGGTCTTTGGCGCGATTTGAGCTCCCTTCTCGTCTTGCTTTAAGAGTGGATAGGTAGCAAGCTTGTGGTCTGCGCTTCCGCAACGCAGACATTTACCTCCCTTCTTCCAGCAATTATCTTCAGAGTGATTCGGCTTTCCGCAGTACCCACAGGGTCCGCGTACTGCAGAAGCCGAGCCTCCTCTCTGGTCTCTCCCCACTAGGCCGCCTCGTGACGGGCTCTCTTGTGACACTCCCGGCATCCTTTCTCCTCCAGTTCCTCGCCCAAACTTGGAAGGGGTACTCTCATCCCCCTGCCCCGAATTACTTCCAGGAAATCCTCGCTTTTTCGCCTGGAAGTTTCTTACTTGCAATCTGGCACTCTCTACCCGTTCGGCCTTCTCAACGGCCTCGCTAAAAGTATTGATTTGAGCCACTGCGAGGTCCTTCTGAATCTCCACGTTTAGGCCCTGGATAAAACGCCTAAATCGCCGTTGCTCTGTCACAATCAACTCAAGCGCAAATTTGGACAGGCGGGTGAACTGGCTCTCGTATTCCGTCACCGATTGAGCCCCATGGCGGAGTCGGATGAACTCATCTTCCTTCCTCTCCTGAACCAGAGGAGGGAAGAATTTCGCGTTAAACTCTCTCGTAAAATTTACCCAAGTCCTGGGCGTTTGTTCCCGCTCCCATTTTTGCCGAATGACATTCCACCAGGAGCGGGCCGCCTCTTTCAGTTGGAAAACGGCAAAAGTCACCTGCCGTTCTTCGGTATAGTGCAGGGCGGCGAAAATATCGACCATCTTTTCGAGCCACCTTTCGGTAACATCCGGATCGGGTCCCCCAATGAACCTGGGTGGAGCAAACTTTTGAAAACGTTCTAGAGCTCTGTCTTCGCTCTCAACATGATTACCAGGGTTTCTAGGGTTTCCCGGATTAGGGTTTGGATTCTGGCCTTGTTGCTGCACCACTTGTGCCAGCAGGTTTGTCATTTGCTGCATAGCGGCAGCTATCTGTACATTGGGGTCAACTCTCGGTTCAAGATGGGGTCCAGAGGAGGTTTCCCCAGCACCCCGGTCTGGCGTAGGTTGCCTATTCTCGCGCCCACGCCCCCGTCCACTACGTGTGCCTTCCATACAATATAAGACGATCTAGGTCACAAAATAAATATACTGTTAAAGGGCACCTAACCCCTCCTTTTCGCAGCACTAAACAGGAACAAGTAAACAAGAACAATTAACTACTCAACTCCTTCGTAGAGCATTTAAACACATAACACATATACAGAAAACACATAACAGTATACAGAACAGTCAGTCAGGTACATACAAAGTCATCCATAGAATTGCAAGTTCTAGTTCGCCCAATTCTTTCTAACCTAGACTCTCATCTCTTTCGTATCCGAGCGCAAGAATCTCATTTCAGATAATTACAACTCGAGCCGGCCGGTCCCAAGCGTAAATCATCCATATTCAAGATTCCTACCCGACATACAGATCTAATTTTCTCAAGTTTCATGATCAAGATTTTTACACTTATCACATGCTCGGTTCACAACTTATGCTCAAAAGAGCACTTAACCCTTTTTGACACCTTCACCAAAAGCAGGACCATAACACCACTTGGTCCTAGGCTCACTCCGCGCAGAGACCACGCGAAGTGGCTCTCATACCAACTGTGACAGCCCCACTTTCCCCTAAGGCGAACCAAAGGGGTTAGCGGACTGCCTGCCCAGCCCTCGCCAGGACTAACGGTGCAGCTTAGAGCGGTCTATCGCGTTTCGGAACTTACAAACGCGCGTAAACGAGTCAAAATGGCAAAATAACCCAAAATAAAAAAAAATGAAATTCGGAGTCGGCCATGAATAGTAACCGACCCGTCGGAACGCAACCAAATATCAAACAAACATTCACATCTTGAACGTTAGAAATTACAATCCAAAGTGACATACAAAAGTTTTCAAAAGTTAATATATACACGGTTTGCCAAATTGAAAGTGAAAACGGCCCTAAAGATACATTTAGGGTTTCTCTTCATATACAATACAAAAGAGATGTACATCTAGTTCATTCGGCAACCATCTATCAAGATTCATTCCAAAAAGAGTCATATTCCTGTAAGGAAAACAAAAGGAACGGTGTGAGCTAATTGCCCAGTGAGATACTATCACTTATGCAACCAAGTGCATATAAGCATCAAGCTTTCATTCAATATGGTAAAATAAGCAAAGGTACACATCAAAAATGGTGATAAAAGGATACAGATGGCTCTCAAGAGCCCTTTCCTCGTTTGCATTTCTTGATCGGACGTCATTGACTCTCCGTCAATGTTCAAAAGTAACCAACCGTAGACTCCACTTTTCTCCCACTCCTTCCACCTAACATACCCCTACCGGGCCCGAAATCCAAACACTTGCACTTTGGTATTACTCGAGTATACCGGAATCGAGAGTCTCGCATACTACAAGATTCCATATAACTTTACCCAAGGTTCATTAATTGGCACGACCAAGGCCTCGCCGGCTCGATTCAATCAACTACCAATGGGGTTGAGCTCAATGATAACATTTGTAGTCGTTGGATACTCGTCCAATCAATTCACTTTCATTTCATTTCATGGAACATTTCATGTAACATTCCAATAACATGACAACAATGATATAAGGCATATAAGTGAGAGTGATAAAGTACACTTTCACTTCAATCAAGTCACATTCAATTCACTTCAAGCAATTTACATTCAAAGCCATATAGTAACATACAAGTGAGTAGTACTCACCAAGCTAGCAAATGTGGTTTCATGCACTTCCGTCAAAAGAACGTTGTGCACCACCGTCACGTCCTAAAACATGCAAACAATTACAATGAGACTCGATAACGAGTCATAAACCAAGGCCAAACATGACCCCAATAGGTTTCCATAAGCATATACAAACATTAAAGGAAACCAGAAAATTCGGAAATGCAATTAGCTTTGGCCCTGAAAAAAACAGTTTTTGTCCTCATTTTACGGTAATGGCTCCAATTTCACTACGATTATCGGATGAGGGTACAAGACCCACCATTATCGGATGAGGGTATAAGAGAGAGAGAGCTATTGGTCACCTTAACTTTCCAAAAAACTTCACACAACAACTCACCAACACTTCCTTAAGTGGTTTTATGGAGCAAAATCAAGGTTGGATGGTTGGTTTTGGTGATTTGGAACAAGATTGAAGTGTTTTCTTCCTTGTGCTTGGAGTAAGAGAGAGAGAAAGAGAGCAAGAGAGGGCCGGCCACCTTTGAGGATTTTTTGATGATTTTTGGGTCATTTTTGGTTTATGTAAGTCAAATGGTAAGACCATGAATAGTGGTCTTAAGGTTGGACCACTCAAATGGTGACACTTGTCACCTTTTATTAAATGCTCACCTACCTTGTCTCTCTTATATCAATCCACTTAGCACCCTCTACTTATCTCTTAACACCCGGTAAATTAATTCCAGTATTCAAAACTTAACCTAGTTGACCGAATTTTTCCGCACTTTTCGCACTAGTGGGTCCCACGTCCGGTATACGCTCTTAATTTCTCAAAATCCATTTGATACTAGAAAAATCATCTAAAAACTATATCTGCTCATAAAAATTATCTAGAAAATTTTCCGGATACAAAAAGTGCAGAAAACAAGCCATTGAATATAATAAAACCCTAAAATCAAATTACGGGCTCTCACACTCTCTCCTCCTTAAAAGAATTTCGTCCTCGAAATTTCTCACCTTGGTTCACAAACAGTTCAAGGTATTCTTTTTTCACCTCCCAGGTAGTCTCTTCTATCCCATGATTTCTCCACTTTGTTGTTTTTTTTTTCTTCCGCATGAACACTATTCTCTCTCCTACCCAACCGCAGCGATCCTTACAAGCCATACTACTGCTCAAATGATGTTTCCCCATAGGAATACAACTTTCAGGTCGTAGGGTAGACAAGCAGGCGTGGTATCTATTTCGTCCATCAAAATTGGGGTTGACAAATGAATGAGTAACACCAGGATCTACTAATTTTTCCGCAGAAATACCACAATCGTACCTTCCTCAATTTCAGGAGAATCGGGGACCTGTTGTGGCTCCAATGGATATATACGAGTTGGCACCTTAGGTTTCGTCCCATTCCCCTTATCCGGTCCCGTACTGGTCTTTGGCGCGATTTGAGCTCCCTTTTCGTCTTGCTTTAAGAGTGGACAGGTAGCAAGTTTGTGGTCTGCGCTTCCGCAACGCAGACATTTACCTCCCTTCTTCCAGCAATTATCTTCAGAGTGATTCGGCTTTCCGCAGTACCCACAGGGTCCGCGTACTGCAGAAGCCGAGCCTCCTCTCTGGTCTCTCCCCACTAGGCCGCCTCGTGACGGGCTCTCTTGTGACACTCCCGGCATCCTTTGTCCTCCCGGCATCCTTCTGAATCTCCACGTTTAGGCCCTGGATAAAACGCCTAATTCGCCGTTGCTCTGTCACAATCAACTCAAGCGTAAATTTGGACAGGCGGGTGAACTGGCTCTCGTATTCCGCCACCGATTGAGCCCCTTGGCGGAGTCGGATGAACTCATTTTCCTTCCTCTCATCTTCTAATTTTCTAGGGTGTATTTTATTTAATCGCCCGCCTTTTCTACATTTTCGTTATTAGAAAAATTCCCCAGATAAAGTTTATGAGCAAAGATAGTTTTCAAATGATTTTTCTAGTATCGGTTAGTGTTTGAGAAATTTGGAGCGTATTTTGGACGTGGGACCCGCTAGTGCGGTAAATGCATTATATTTTTGACAACTTGTTGGAATTTTGTATTAAGTGATATTATTTTACAAGGTGTTAAGATATTTGTATTGGAGAGACAAAAAGATAAGTTTTAAACCTAAAGGTGACAAGTGTCACCATCTAATTCACTCTTGACTTTGACCATTTAACTTTACCTTTACCTTTACCAAATAAATACCAAAAAAAATTGGCCAAAACATCCTCTTATTTCTCCTCTCTTGGCCGAATTTATTGGAGAGCAAAAGAAAGAAAAGCTATCAATTTATTCCTTCTATTTCTTGCTCAATCTTCAAATCCAACCGATAAAACTCCAAATCATTCCATAAAATCTCTTTGCTAAGTGGTCTTGAGGTGTTTTGTGGAGTTGTTTGGAAAGCTAAGGTGACTAGTTGCTCTATCTCTTGTATTGCTAAGGTGAGTTGTGAAGGACCCCTCTCCTTCCTCTAATGATGTTCAACTCATGATTGGTGGTGGTATAAGATGCATTTTTATGGATTATATCTTGATTTTGGTTGAATTGGTGAAGTTTTATAAGTATTGGGGATTTTTCTGTTTTCATATGGATATGATTCTGTGGTCATGTATGATGATTGGAAATGATATTTAAGGAAGCTAGAAGGTGGAAAAAGTGGTTAATTGCAAGAAATTTCTGTTTTGGAAGAAAATTGAAAAGTTAGGGTTCTAATGAATTACATTCTGCCCGGTTTTGAAGCTCATAGTTAGAGGCCGAATTGGCCTTGGGTTAAAACATGAAAGTTGTATGGAATGATATTTGAGAGGTTCCTACAAAATTTCAGGTCAATCGGAGTAGCGTAGCCTGAGAAAAGTCGAAATTACCTTTGCTGTTCTGGTTTTACCCGAATTTGGGAATTGCTTCTGTAATTGGTTATTTTGGTTAGGAATGCTTCCGAATTGGTTGTTGAGGCCTTCTGATGAAATGTATCCCTGTTTCTTAGATTTCAGCTGGTTTTGGAATTTCTGGATTTGGACTTGGATAGCCTGATTTATGATGTTTCCTCTAGAATGCGTTCTGTGAATTTGTTTTTATGATTCTGGTGTAGTATCTTACATTTTTTACCTGGTTACACTCGAAACTGGGTTGAGTGACCATCTATAATATTGTAACCCTATCTCATAGCTTCGAAACGGTGTATCTTGTACCTCCATCCGATAATCGTAGTGCCTTTCGTGCCATCACCGCAAAATGATGTCAAAACTGTTTTTCTGGTTTTGAGCTTAACTTTCATTTCCGGACTTTTTGTGACAGCCCCACCTTCCCCTAAGGCGAACCAAAGAGGTTAGCGGACTGCCTGCCCAGCTCTCGCCAGGACTAACGGTGCAGTATAAAGCGATCTATCACGTTTGAAACTTATAACGCGCGCAACAAGGCAAAAGGGCAAAATATCCCAAAATAAAAGAAACGAACTCCAGAGTCGGCCATGAATAGTAACCGACCCGTCCGAAACCCAACCAAGCATCGAAAAACATATACAACATAACATTAGCCATTTACAAGCCACAACGGCAAGCCAAAACCATTCACTAAGGAAGTACACATTCGATTTGCCTATCAAAAGGAAATGAACCCGTTACATTAGGGTTTCACTTCAAGAGCAATACAAAAGACATTTACATGCTCAATTCGGCAATTGACTATCCAATTCATTCTCAAAAGTAATTATCACCCTGTAAGGAAAACAAATAACACGGAATGAGCTAAAGCCCAGTGGTATACCACCCAATAAGCAATCAAAGTCATATAAGAATGAACTTTCATTTAAAGTGCACAAATAAGCAATGAAGTAAAACGGTAAAAGGATACGGTCGGCTCTCAAGAGCCCGTTTCCACGCTTGAAATCTTGAACCAACCTCATTGACTCTCCGTCAATGTTATAAAACCAAACCGTAGACAACTCTTTACTTCCATTCCTTCCACCAACATACCCCAACCGGGCCCGCACTCCATTTCAGTAGCTTTTGGTAAGACTCGAGTTTACCGGAACCAAGGGTCTCATTACCACAAGGTTCCCCAGTACAGTCCCCGTGGCAATTCAATCGTCACGACCAAGCCCTCGCCGGCTCGATCCAATTGACTACCAAACGGGGTTGAGCTCAGTAATGCAGTATGGCCGTTGGACATCATCCAAACGACAACAATTCAGTTTCCATGAAATGGAATTCGCCAACCAATATATCAAGTTCAGTAATGCAATAAAGCGGTAACCAATCAGTGACAATATCAAAAGAGGTGAGGGCGGTCAAGTACACCCTCACCTTGATCAATTTCAATATCCAAGTAAGCCATTAAGGCATCACATAACATTTAACAAGCCACATAGTAATCCATCAAGTGAGTAGTATACTCACCAAGCAAGTAAGTGGTATTTCATGTACCACGATCACCAAGCCGTCGAGCACTACCTTCAAGCCCTAGAACATGGAACACATACAATGAGACTCGAGAACGAGTCACCAAACAATGCTAAACACAACCCCAATAGGGTTTCACATGCATAAGTAGGCATGATAGCAAACCAGAAATTAAAATATGGCCTTAACTTAAGCCTCGATAGAAAAACCGTGTTTGATCTTATAATGCGGTAATGGCGTCAAATTCCCTACGGTTATCGGTTGGGGTTGTAAGACCCACCATTTCGAAGCTATGAAACAGGGCTACAACAATGTAGAAGGGCACTCAATCCAGTTCCTAGCTTAACTAGGTCAAAATTGCAAAATACTAAACCAGAAATACCAAAACAGGTTTGCAAATCACCAAAAACTGTAATCAGTATATCTCAGTCCATATAAGTCCAATTGCCGAAATTCCAAAGGCATATGTTAGCTAAGACATCTAGCTACATTTCATCAGAAGACACCAACTCGAAAATCCAAACCAAAACCAGTCAAAATGGCCAATTACTAACGCAGTTTTCGCATTCTGTCCAAAGCAGAACAGCTACAGTAATTTCGTCATAACTCACTCCACACTAATCCAAATGCCCTGAAATTTTACAGGCATCTCCATCACATCAATACCTACAACTTTCATGTTTTGAGCAAAGTCAAATTCGGCCTCTAAACCTATGATCAAAAACCGGACAGAATTGGGGAATTAAGAACCCTAACTTTTCAATTTCACACCAAATCCAAAATTGATTGCATTTAACCACATTTCACATCCACTAGAGCCATTATAGTCCATTGCCAATCATCACAAACAACCACACCATCATAATCCAATTAAACCAGAAAAATCATCATAAAATGGAAAACTTCACCAAATCAATTCCAACCAAGATAAAACCAGAAATTTCAGCACTCTTATCACTAGTAAGCACAACATAAGCATCATTAGGTGTAGTAGGGTGTTTCAAGCTTCACTTACCAAGAACCAAGAGAGAGAGGGATGTTGAACACCTTAGTCCTTCAAACAAAGTTCACCAAACAACTAACTAGCACTAGAAGGAAAGTTTTTATGGAGTAGAACTAACTTAAGCACTTGATTTGGTGGATTTGGACTTGTTAGAAGCTTGAATGTTGAAGAGTTTTGTCTTCCTTGGAGCTTGAGAGGGCCGGCTATGGTGGAGAGAAAATGAGGGAATTTTAGTGAATTTTTGAAGATATTTACTAGTTGGGTCAAAAGTCAAAAATTTGTCAAAAGGTGAATAGTGTTTCTTAAGTCATAACCAATGAAAAAGTGACATGTGGCATCTCATTAAATGCCTTCCTATCTTTCTTTTCTCTCTCACATCAATCACTTCACACACACTACTTATCTCTTAACACCCGATAAATTTTTCACAGTATCCGAAACTTAACCTTATTGGCCGAATTTTTCCGAACTTTTCGCACTAGTGGGTCCCACGTCCACTATATCTTCTCAATTTTCTAAAAATTCACCAATGCTAGAAAAATCATCTTAAAACTATCATTGCTCATAAACTCCACTAAGAAAATATTTCTAAGCCAGAAAATGCAGAAAACATGCAATTAAGGGGAAATAAACCCTAGGATAATAATTAGGGTTTTACGGGTTCTCACACTCTCCCCCCCTTAAAAGAATTTCGTCCTCGAAATTTCTCACCTTAATTCTCGAAAAGGTTTGGGTATTTCTTTCGCATTTCCTCTTCCATTTCCCAGGTAGCTTCCTCAACTCTGTGGTTTCTCCATAGCACCTTCACTAGAGGAATCCGCTTGTTTCGGAGCTCTTTGACTTTTCGATCGAGTACTTGGACCGGTTTCTCTTCATAGGCCAGTGATTCATCTATTTCGATATCCTCCGGTTGTAAAACATGAGATGGGTCAGGATGGTACTTCTTTAGCATCGAGACGTGAAATACATCGTGGATTCGGGAGAGACTGGATGGTAGCTCCAATCGATACGCGACCACTCCAACCCTCTGAAGGATCTTATAGGGTCCGACGTACCGTGGTTGAAGCTTCTTTCCTTTGCCCGTTGTAAGACTTCGTAAGGGTGTGATCTTGAGAAATACGTAGTCTCCAACTTCAAACTCCAAGTCTTTTCTTCGGTTATCCGCGTAGCTCTTTTGGCGACTTTGGGCAGTTTGGATTCGTTGCCGTATCAATTTAACCTTCTCGTATGCCTCTTCCATCCATGGAATAGTTGTCTCATATTCAGTTCCTTCTGGGAGAAAAGATATCTAAGACTCTTGTGATCCGAAAACACTTCAAAGGTCACCCCATACAGGTAGTGCCTCCACTTTTTCAAAGCAAACACCACTGCAGCTAGTTCCAGATCATGAGTCGGGTAGTTCTGCTCGTGAAGCTTCAATTTTCTAGAGGCAAAAGCAATCACATTCCGGTTCTGCATCAAAACGCATCCCAATCCTTCTCGCGACGCGTCTGCATATACTGCAAACCCGTCCACTCCATTTGGCAAGACCAGTACCGGAGCCATGGTCAATCTTTTCTTTAATTCCTGAAAACTTGTTTCGCATCGGCCGTTCCAGATAAACTGGCCATGCTTCTTTGTCAAGTCAGTTAAAGGTCCCGCCAGTTTGGAAAAATCTTGAATAAACCGTCGGTAGTACCCAGCTAGCCCTAGAAAGCTACGAATTTCCGTGGGGGTTTCTGGCCTCTTCCAATTCGTCACGGCCTCCACCTTCGCCGGGTCCACTGAAATACCTTCGTAGGAGATCACGTGCCCTAGAAACGCTACTTTCTCCAACCAGAACTCGCATTTGCTAAACTTGGCGTACAGTTGATGTTCCTTCAATGTCTGCAACACCACTCTCAAATGCTCCTCATGCTCCTCGCGTGACTTAGAGTAGACCAAAATGTCGTCAATGAACACCACGACAAATCGGTCCAGGTAGGGTTTAAAAACCCTATGCATTAAGTCCATGAAGGCGGCGGGAGCATTAGTCAGTCCAAAGGGCATAACGGCGAACTCGTAATGCCCGTATCTTGAATTGAAAGCAGTTTTCGGAATGTCCTCCTTCCTAATCAACAACTGGTAGTATCCCTGTCGGAGGTCCAACTTCGAGAAGACCACTGCTCCTTGCAGCTGGTCAAACAACTCGTCGATGTGGGGCAGTGGATACTTGTTCTTGATCGTAACGTTATTCAACCCCCTATAATCAATACACATCCTCAACGTTCCGTCCTTTTTCTTCACAAATAGGACCGGAGCTCCCCAAGGAGACTCACTCTCGTGGATGAATCCCCGCTCCAAAAGGTCTTGCAATTGCAACTTAAGCTCTTTAAGTTCTGCAGGCGCCATTCAGTAAGGGGTTTTAGAGATAGGTGCGGTTCCAGGTAAAAGATCTATTCGGAATTCTATCTCCCTTTCCGGAGGTAAGGCCACTAATTCATCAGGAAATACATCCGGAAATTCCCTCACTATGGCCACGTCTTCTACTTTTAACTTATCCGTAGGGGTGTTAATTAAGAAGGCCAAAAATCCTTGCGCCCCTTTACTTATCAGTTTCCTAGCTCGAATGCCCGAAATGAGAGCAGATGAGGCTAACCTACCCCTTATATCCAACCTTAAGGTTGCCTCGCCAGGAATGCGAAATTCTACTATTTTCGTTTTACAGTCCAGTTGGGCGTTATATTTGGCTAACCAGTCCATACCCAAAATCACGTCGTACCCCTTAATGGACAAGCTAATCAGGTCTCCTAGAAATCTCCTTTCACCAACCCATACATCACAATCCCTATAAACCATACTAGTCACCAAACGTTGATTCCCCGTAGGTGTACTAACCTCTAAGTCATATGGTAAGCTAGCAGGTTTTATATCGATGCCACACATGAAATCAGGGTTAACAAACGAATGAGTGGCACCAGGATCAATTAAAACTTTGGCAAAGCAGTGGAAAATAGGGATCGTACCTTCCACCACCTCGGAAGAATCTGGGACCTGATGAGGCTCTAAGGAATATACCCTAGCTGGAACTTTAGGCTTAGATCCATCTCCCTTGACTGGTCCAGTATTAGTCCTCGGCGGTAGCTGACTCCCCTTTCCGTCTTGTTTCAGGACCGGACATGTAGCCAGCTGATGGTCCGCACTTCCACACCGCAGACATTTCCCCAGTTTCCTCCAGCAATTGTCCTCGGTGTGGTTTGTCTTTCCACAGTGCCCACAGGGACCACGAGGTGCCGAAGCCGAGCCACTCTGGGTGTTTCCCCTTTGTCCTCGCCCAGCTTGGCCGCCCCTGAACGGAGTCCCTCTGCCTGTTCCAGATTGTCGTCCACCCCCAGTTCCTCGTCCAAACTTGGAGGGAGTGCTCTTCTCACCTTGTCCGGATGTACTCCCAGGAAAACCACGCTTCTTAGCCTGGAAGTTTCGGACCTGAAGCCGTGCACTCTCCACTCGCTGGGCTTTTTCCATTGCCTCGCTAAAAGTAGTGATTTGAGCCGCCGCGAGGTCTTTCTGGATCTCAACGTTCAAACCCTGAATGAAGCGCCTCACGCGTCGTTGCTCAGTCATAATTAATTCAGGCGCGAATTTGGACAGGCGGGTAAACTGGCTCTCGTACTCCGCCACCGTCTGAGCCCCTTGCCGGAGCCGGATAAACTCGTCCTCCTTCCTCTCCTGGACTAGAGGAGGGAAAAACTTAGCATTAAATTCGCGGATGAAGTTCACCCAAGTCCTCTGTGTCTGTTCCCGCTCCCATTTCTGCCTAATGACGTTCCACCAGGAACGGGCAGCTCCCTCGAGTTGAAACACGGCGAATGTCACCTGCCGTTCCTCTGGGTAGTGTAGGGCCGCGAAGATATCAACCATTTTCTCAAGCCACTTCTCGGCGACGTCAGGGTCGGGTCCCCCAATAAACTTTGGCGGGGAAAACTTTTGAAAACGTTCTAGAGCTCTATCATCGCTCTCATTATGATGGCCAGGGTTTCCGGGGTTTCCAGGGTTAGGGTTTGGGTTCTGGCCCTGTTGTTGCACTACTTGTGCGAGTAGGTTTGTCATTTGCTGCATAGCAGCAGCTATTTGAGCATTGGGGTCTATTTGAGGTTCAGGAATTGGGCCAGTAGAAGCTTCCCCAGTTTCCCTAACCGGTGTGGGTTGTCTAATACCGCGCCCACGTCCCCGACCACTTCGTGTACCTTCCATGAGTTCACTCGGTCTAGGCAAAAGTACTAAACCAAAGCAGTAAGAAAGCAAGTAAGTCACACATAAACTTTCACAGCAACACACAGTTATACGTCGCAAACAGGAGCACAAACACACATATATACAAGCCAAACAGTTATACAAGCAGTCAGTCAAGTACGGCCAAAGCACGTACGTACACAAAAGATCCACCTGAGGATAGGCCTATCAAAAGAAATTTACACGGAGCTAACTCTACATCCAAAACGGTTAGCTAAGGCTCTATCCGTATCCCTATGTACAACCAAAAACCACCACTATCCACAAGGTGCCCTATAAGTCAGGGCCTAGTCAGTCGCTGGGGTCTGGGACCCAGGCGATGGGGTAGACTCCTCCCCAGGGTCGGCCTCCGCACACGATGCCTCGTCACTACACTCTTCCAGGCCATCGTCACACAAATTAAGAATCGCCTCAGCGCGACCCCTAACCTTGCGAGCTCGCTTAAGCTCTCGCTCTCGTGCCTCCTTTAATTGAGCGCAAAGGTCATCCACTCGATCCTCAGCCTCAAGCACGTCGTATTCTAACTCTTTTATACGCGCCGCTTGCTTATCCTTGGTCGCCCTATCCTGGATAGCATCGACCTCTAGTCGAGCATTCTCTCGCGCCAACCCCTTGCGCTCTTTATCTAGCGCAAACACGAGGGTGTTCGGGTAGGCATACCTCTCCTTACACGGGCACCGTCGTAGACGGTTAGAAGGGCTCCAACGAATGACGGCCCCTCCCGGCCGTATCTGATAGGGAATCACGGGGAGTACTCTACGAGGTCTAGCCCCCGAAGGACTAGCACTAGGGTCACCCTGTTCGGCCATCCTACATCACAAGAACATGTAATCATCAATAATCAATATAAACTTAAAGGCCAAAAGCAACAATCCGCAAGTCAAACAATCCGATAACACCCAGGCTAATTCAAACCTAGGCTCTGATACCACCTGTGACAGCCCCACCTTCCCCTAAGGCGAACCAAAGAGGTTAGCGGACTGCCTGCCCAGCTCTCGCCAGGACTAACGGTGCAGTATAAAGCGATCTATCACGTTTGAAACTTATAACGCGCGCAACAAGGCAAAAGGGCAAAATATCCCAAAATAAAAGAAACGAACTCCAGAGTCGGCCATGAATAGTAACCGACCCGTCCGAAACCCAACCAAGCATCGAAAAACATATACAACATAACATTAGCCATTTACAAGCCACAACGGCAAGCCAAAACCATTCACTAAGGAAGTACACATTCGATTTGCCTATCAAAAGGAAATGAACCCGTTACATTAGGGTTTCACTTCAAGAGCAATACAAAAGACATTTACATGCTCAATTCGGCAATTGACTATCCAATTCATTCTCAAAAGTAATTATCACCCTGTAAGGAAAACAAATAACACGGAATGAGCTAAAGCCCAGTGGTATACCACCCAATAAGCAATCAAAGTCATATAAGAATGAACTTTCATTTAAAGTGCACAAATAAGCAATGAAGTAAAACGGTAAAAGGATACGGTCGGCTCTCAAGAGCCCGTTTCCACGCTTGAAATCTTGAACCAACCTCATTGACTCTCCGTCAATGTTATAAAACCAAACCGTAGACAACTCTTTACTTCCATTCCTTCCACCAACATACCCCAACCGGGCCCGCACTCCATTTCAGTAGCTTTTGGTAAGACTCGAGTTTACCGGAACCAAGGGTCTCATTACCACAAGGTTCCCCAGTACAGTCCCCGTGGCAATTCAATCGTCACGACCAAGCCCTCGCCGGCTCGATCCAATTGACTACCAAACGGGGTTGAGCTCAGTAATGCAGTATGGCCGTTGGACATCATCCAAACGACAACAATTCAGTTTCCATGAAATGGAATTCGCCAACCAATATATCAAGTTCAGTAATGCAATAAAGCGGTAACCAATCAGTGACAATATCAAAAGAGGTGAGGGCGGTCAAGTACACCCTCACCTTGATCAATTTCAATATCCAAGTAAGCCATTAAGGCATCACATAACATTTAACAAGCCACATAGTAATCCATCAAGTGAGTAGTATACTCACCAAGCAAGTAAGTGGTATTTCATGTACCACGATCACCAAGCCGTCGAGCACTACCTTCAAGCCCTAGAACATGGAACACATACAATGAGACTCGAGAACGAGTCACCAAACAATGCTAAACACAACCCCAATAGGGTTTCACATGCATAAGTAGGCATGATATCAAACCAGAAATTAAAATATGGCCTTAACTTAAGCCTCGATAGAAAAACCGTGTTTGATCTTATAATGCGGTAATGGCGTCAAATTCCCTACGGTTATCGGTTGGGGTTGTAAGACCCACCATTTCGAAGCTATGAAACAGGGCTACAACAATGTAGAAGGGCACTCAATCCAGTTCCTAGCTTAACTAGGTCAAAATTGCAAAATACTAAACCAGAAATACCAAAACAGGTTTGCAAATCACCAAAAACTGTAATCAGTATATCTCAGTCCATATAAGTCCAATTGCCGAAATTCCAAAGGCATATGTTAGCTAAGACATCTAGCTACATTTCATCAGAAGACACCAACTCGAAAATCCAAACCAAAACCAGTCAAAATGGCCAATTACTAACGCAGTTTTCGCATTCTGTCCAAAGCAGAACAGCTACAGTAATTTCGTCATAACTCACTCCACACTAATCCAAATGCCCTGAAATTTTACAGGCATCTCCATCACATCAATACCTACAACTTTCATGTTTTGAGCAAAGTCAAATTCGGCCTCTAACCCTATGATCAAAAACCGGACAGAATTGGGAAATTAAGAACCCTAACTTTTCAATTTCACACCAAATCCAAAATTGATTACATTTAACCACATTTCACATCCACTAGAGCCATTATAGTCCATTGCTAATCATCACAAACAACCACACCATCATAATCCAATTAAACCAGAAAAATCATCATAAAATGGAAAACTTCACCAAATCAATTCCAACCAAGATAAAAACCAGAAATTTCAGCACTCTTATCACTAGTAAGCACAACATAAGCATCATTAGGTGTAGTAGGGTGTTTCAAGCTTCACTTACCAAGAACCAAGAGAGAGAGGGATGTTGAACACCTTAGTCCTTCAAACAAAGTTCACCAAACAACTAACTAGCACTAGAAGGAAAGTTTTTATGGAGTAGAACTAACTTAAGCACTTGATTTGGTGGATTTGGACTTGTTAAAAGCTTGAATGTTGAAGAGTTTTGTCTTCCTTGGAGCTTGAGAGGGCCGGCTATGGTGGAGAGAAAATGAGGGAATTTTAGTGAATTTTTGAAGATATTTACTAGTTGGGTCAAAAGTCAAAAATTTGTCAAAAGGTGAATAGTGTTTCTTAAGTCATAACCAATGAAAAAGTGACATGTGGCATCTCATTAAATGCCTTCCTATCTTTCTTTTCTCTCTCACATCAATCACTTCACACACACTACTTATCTCTTAACACCCGATAAATTTTTCACAGTATCCGAAACTTAACCTTATTGGCCGAATTTTTCCGAACTTTTCGCACTTGTGGGTCCCACGTCCACTATATCTTCTCAATTTTCTAAAAATTCACCAATGCTAGAAAAATCATCTTAAAACTATCATTGCTCATAAACTCCACTAAGAAAATATTTCTAAGCCAGAAAATGCAGAAAACATGCAATTAAGGGGAAATAAACCCTAGGATAATAATTAGGGTTTTACGGGTTCTCACACTTTTCCCTAGCTTGACTTGTACTTGTACTACTGGGAGCTTGCTGAATGGCTATTGAATGAACTTGTTGTTGTGTGTGTACCTTTGGGTTTGAATGAGAAAAATAATGAAGCCTTGATGGCTGGAAAAGTAAAGAAAGACAAGGGGAAGTGCTGTCCGAACTTTGAAAGGACTTGTTTGCATTGAGCTTGTGATCTAAGACTTGGATTTGAGCAAGGCAATGATATATGATGGATGGTTTCTGAGCCGTGGAGGTGAGTGACCCCAAATTGTTTCCAAAGCTACTTATGAACTATTTCTTGCATTATTTACTCGACTGCATCTCATGCGTGCTTGCATGTGAATTCATGATATGATTTTGGCTTCAATGAGTTCTGGGAAAGTCTTGTGCTGGACACCAACGTCACCACCTAGTTTATGGTTCATGTTCATGTTATCTGGAGCTCAAAAAGGGGCTCCCTCTCACTGTTAATGTTAAATGATCTATTTGAGCCTCACGAGAACAATAAACGTACATTTGATCTTGGAATCATGACATCATGGAAATGCATTATTGTGAAATATATTCGGTGACTGCTTTTCCTGGTTACTCGCTGAGCTTCTAGCTCACCCCAAAAATATTTTATTCCCCTCCACAGGGCTCGTGGCGAAGGAAGGACTTGTAGTACTTATTCACGTGACTGGATGGCATATATCTTGTACAGTTTGGATTTGGAATCATTTTATGGATAGTTGGGAATTATTTCCGCTTCGCTTTTGATATGTAATTATTGGAGACGTGAATGTATATTTGAGATTTATATTGTAATACATTTGAGGACTGTAGTGAGTGACTGAATCCCGGCGAGAGCTGGGCAGGCGGCCCGCCGAACCCTTTGGTTCGCCTTAGGGGGAGGTGGGGCTGTCACAGGTGGTATCAGAGCTTAGGCTTCAGATTCTTGTAGTGTATCCTAGGCTTGAAGTTTAGGATGCCGGACTGTGGGTTTGGTCTGAAATATTAGTGATTCTTGCGGGATGTCTCGACTTGATTGGTACAAGATGGAATGTCGAGGACGACATTCTTTTTAAGGAGGGGAGTTTGTGACGCCCCGAAAGAATGAGTGTGAGAACCCGGAAATTTTCTAATTTTTTAGGGTTTATTTTATTTAATCGCCCGCCTTTTCTACATTTTCTTTATTAGAAAAATTCCCAGATAAAGTTTATGAGCAAAGATAGTTTTAAAATGATTTTTCTAGTATCGGTTAGTGTTTGAGAAATTTAGAGCGTATTTTGGACGTGGGACCCGCTAGTGCGGTAAATGCATTATATTTTTGACAACTTGTTGGAATTTTGTATTAAGTGATATTATTTTACAAGGTGTTAAGATATTTGTATTGGAGAGACAAAAAGATAAGTTTTAAACCTAAAGGTGACAAGTGTCACCATCTAATTCACTCTTGACTTTGACCATTTAACTTTACCTTTACCTTTACCAAATAAATACCAAAAAAAATTGGCCAAAACATCCTCTTATTTCTCCTCTCTTGGCCGAATTTATTGGAGAGCAAAAGAAAGAAAAGCTATCAATTTCTTCCTTCTATTTCTTGCTCAATCTTCAAATCCAACCGATAAAACTCCAAATCATTCCATAAAATCTCTTTGCTATGTGGTCTTGAGGTGTTTTGTGGAGTTGTTTGGAAAGCTAAGGTGACTAGTTGCTCTATCTCTTGTATTGCTAAGGTGAGTTGTGAAGGACCCCTCTCCTTCCTCTAATGATGTTCAATTCATGATTGGTGGTGGTATAAGATGCACTTTTATGGATTATATCTTGATTTTGGTTGAATTGGTGAAGTTTTATAAGTATTGGGGATTTTTCTGTTTTCATATGGATATGATTATGTGGTCATGTATGATGATTGGAAATGATATTTAAGGAAGCTAGAAGGTGGAAAAAGTGGTTAATTGCAAGAAATTTCTGTTTTGGAAGAAAATTGAAAAGTTAGGGTTCTAATGAATTACATTCTGCCCGGTTTTGAAGCTCATAGTTAGAGGCCGAATTGGCCTTGGGTTAAAACATGAAAGTTGTAGGGAATGATATTTTAGTGGCGCCTACAAAATTTCAGGTCAATCGGAGTAGCGTAGCCTGTGAAAAGTCGAAATTACCTTTGCTGTTCTGGTTTTACCCGAATTTGGGAATTGCTTCCGTAATTGGTTATTTTGGTTAGGAATGCTTCCGAATTGGTTGTTGAGGCCTACTGATGAAATGTACCCCTGTTTCTTAGCTTTCAGCTGGTTTTGGAATTTCTGGATTTGGACTTGGATAGCCTGATTTATGATGTTTTCGCTAGAATGCGTTCTGTGAATCTGTTTTTATGATTCTGGTGTAGTATCTTGCATTTTTGACCGGGTTACACTCGAAACTGGGTTGAGTGACCTTCTGTAATATTGTATCCCTATCTCATAGCTTCGAAACGGTGTATCTTTCACCTCCATCCGATAATCGTAGTGCCTTTGGTGCCATTACCGCAAAATGATGTCAAAACTGTTTTTCTGGTTTTGAGCTTAACTTTCATTTCCGGACTTTTCCCTTGCTTGACTTGTACTTGTACTACTGGGAGCTTGCTGAATGGATATTGAATCAACTTGTTGTTGTGTGTGTACCTTTGGGTTTGAATGAGAAAAATAATGAAGCCTTGATGGCTGGAAAAGTAGAGAAAGACAAGGGGAAGTGCTGTCCGAACTTTGAAAGGACTTGTTTGCATTGAGTTTGTGATCTAAGACTTGGATTTGAGCAAGGCAATGATATATGATGGATGGTTTCTCAGCCGTGGAGGTGAGTGACCCCAAACTGTTTCCAAAGCTACTTATGAACTATTTCTTGCATTATTTACTCGACTGCATCTCATGCGTGCTTGCATGTGAATTCATGATATGATTTTGGCTTCAATGAGTTCTGGGAAAGTCTTGTGCTGGACACCAACGTCTCCACCCTGTTTAGGGTTCATGTTCATGTTATCTGGAGCTCAAAAAGGGGCTCCCTCTCACTGTTAATGTTAAATGATCTATTTGAGCGTTGGGTGTTCAAGTGCAATGATTTCACTGGCTCACGAGAGCAATAAACGTACATTTGATCTTGAAATCATGACATCATGGAAATGCATTATTGTGAAATATATTCGGTGACTGCTTTTCCTGGTTACTCGCTGAGCTTCTAACTCACCCCAAAAATATTTTATTCCCCTCCACAGGGCTCGTGGCGAAGGAAGGACTTGTAGTACTTATTCACATGACTGGATGGCATATATCTTGTACAGTTTGGATTTGGAATCATTTTATGGATAGTT
>NW_020864767.1:0-16116 GCF_003713205.1 Coffea eugenioides
TAATTTAACCAAAAAAAAAAAAAAAACCTCTCTTGGGGTTTCTAACAATTTCATTTTGCAGCCTGAAGTTTAAGCTATTATCTTGCCTCCCCTATTTTGAGTTTTAATTTTGACAAAGTCGGCCAAACTCTAAAAAGATCCATATCAAATGCTAAACTATTTTACTCCCAAATTATGCTTGAAGGGCTCATAACAATTTGGTACAACAATTTAGGTGTAGGAGGGCATGACATGAAAATGTAGAAAAAAAAGGGAAAAGTTGATTTTAAATAATCATTTATGGTATATGGCTCATAACAATTTGATACAACAATTTAGGCTCATTTCCTAAACGAGTTGAGCTTGGCTTGACTCGCAATTAGTTAGTTTAAATTCATCTACATTTATACATTTATTCAAGCTAGCATTACTAATTTTTCTTATTAATTATGCAAATTTATCACATCTCTATTATTTAGAATTTTATTTTGTTTAAAAATTCGGAATCTTCTTATATTTGGTGAAGATTTTCTCATTCAATACGCAAATTAAATTGATCATATTTTTTTTTAAATTTCAAAGTTGTATAAGATATTTAAACATATTTGAATTTTTTTGAACTCAAGCCAGTACGAACTCAGCTCGTTCATGTCATACGAATAGAAAATCATGTTCAAGATGAAAATTCTTTCTAGATTTTATTTTTAAATAATTATTAGAATAACAAGGATAATTTAATACATGGTGTATGTATTAAATTATAATAATGATGGCAATTTTTTTCAATTTGCTCATCGTCTTGACTTGGAGAGGTAGATGATGTTCTCGGAACTTTAAAGGTGTCAAGTGATATTAGTATATATGTTAGGGGAGGTTTCTGAAACTATTCCAATTATCTTTATTCTCCAGAAATTAGTTCTTAAATCCCTTACTTTTTGACTATTCTTCTTAAAGCCTTTAAGCCTGCTACGACTGAGATACAGAGGTCAACAACATAGTTATGGACTCCCAATTAGCTCCATCAAATCTTCCTCTCATAGATTTTAGCAATGAAAACTTGAGACCTGGCACCAGTATTTGGATATCCACAAGCAAACAAGTGAAGAATGCACTTGAGAATCATGGGATTTTTCTGGCAACTTATGGCAAGATCTCTTCAGAAATCAAGAATTCTTTTCACCTTGCACTGGAGGAGTACTATGATCTCCCCAAGGAGCAAAAAGGTCAGTTCACTCCAGATAAACCTTATTTGGGTTATTTAGCTGATCATCTTGCTACCTGTGAACTTACTGCTATTGGAGATCCAACCAGTATGGAAGCTATTGAAGGCTTCACAAATCTCTTTTTCTCCTCCGCAAAGAAGGATTATGTCAGGTCAGTATTTTGTACTGGAATCATCAAGTCATATATAATTCTATCCTAACATCTTTAAAGGGACAGAGAGTACCCTTAGGAACAGTGCATCTTCGTCCCTTATACACACCTTCACCAGTGGCCGTATGAGTAATTTTACTTGTTGGTTGGATGGGTAAATTGTCAATATAAGTATGGAACACAATATGCCCATATATCAGCTGGTTTCTTTCTTCAAATGCATCTTAGTGTTTGTTTGTTAGTTTAAGTTTGTTGTTTCTTTTAATGAATTAGCTTCATTCTTACTAATGATGAAGTTTTTTTGGTTGTATTAATGTTTAATGTAGATCAAGAACTTGGAAGTTAGATAATTTGAAATAAGGCAGTAGTGGATAACAATCTCTGTTTTTGTTAGTCATATAATAGTGCTTTCCCATAGGATTCAGCTAACATTGGTCATGCCTAACTTTACTCTATACAAATTTAACTACTCGTTAATAGTGCTTTAATTTGCTTTCAATTATAATGATCAGCTTCCTTTGTACCGTACCATACAACAAACTCTTTACGCTACAACTCAAACACAGAGAGATGTGGAGAAAACTGACCTTTTGAAATAGCTTGAGACTTTTTGCTTTACATAAGTGCAACCATTTGTTCTTCACTTTGGATTGCTCAGTGGGACTGTTATTGATGGAATGAAGTTTCATTTTCTATGCAGTGGCATGTTAAATTATGCCCATATTGAACTTTATATTACAATTCCAATTGTACCATACTACCTAAATGAGAAACCTGATGTTGTCCAACTCTCGGTCAAAGACATCGTAACTTTACATTGTGCTTCTTTGATTTCATCTGGGAATTCTTGCGTCCCAAATTAAAATAGCTTAATTATATGTGTTTCTGTGTATATAACCGGTGCCCGGTGGCATGGATAAGTTCATATTTTGTTTCTACAAACTGCAACAATATTGATATACTCCTATATTACTGGGAGTAGAGGACGCCAAACTAGGCCATTTGCAGGATGGAGGGAGAAAACCCGCTTTCAGACCAGAAAAGTAATTGCATTACGCTGAATTTTACCATTTAAATGCACACAGTGAGATTTCTCGTCCCTTTTGCATTTAAGACATTCTGCAGATTGAATTTCACTTTTCCAAACACAAACAACTTAGACCCTTCTGGACCAATCCCTGTTGAGCGCTTGTTAGACAGATCTTTTTATTCAACAAGAAAAGTTCAATTTATGATAAGCTAGGAAATATAATGAAATCGATCAGAAAGGTTATAGATACAACCCTGCAGTTTTGATAAATCTCGTAAACATCATTGTAATTTGTTCCTTTATTCTTCTCTGTAATTCTGTTTATTGAACTTTAATGATCAGTGCAATCATGCAATCCTACTCAAACCAAGTGGGAGAACTGCATGAGGTGATAATCAGAATGGTCTGTGAAAGCTATGGGGTTGTGGAATGCTACGAATCGCTCAGAGAATCGCTAGCTTATATATGTAGAGTCAACAAGTATAGAGCAGCCAAGTTGGATGAGAAAAATGTAGGTTTGGCTCCTCATACAGACTTGAGTTTCATGACCATAGTTCACCAAAATCAAGTCAATGGTTTGGAGGTCAGGTTGAACGACGGAAGTTGGATCCCAGTTGATATTCCTCCCTCGGCCTTCACCGTTTTTGCCGGTGATGCATTGATGGTAGGCCATTTCTTTCATGTGTTACTTTAAGCCATGTAATCGACTGTGCCCTCGTTTATAATCATTTTAATAACAATTCGAGTTCTCAGTTTAATATGAAAGAATTCAGGTTAGACATATTGGAAGTATTTAAAAGAATCATCTTGTGATGTTGAGTTGAATTTGCAAATCGACCTGCTAAAAAGAATTATCCACATACACTTCAGTATTATTACTTGAATACTAATATAGATGCCAAATTCCCAAAACTCCTTGTGCAGTCTTGCTTGATGAATGTTTTCCTTATCTTGATAATGAAGATATTTTTTACACAAGGGTATTTAGAAGCATGATTCACAATCTATATGTAAACTTAAAATTCTTGTTTCTGAAGGCGTTACGAATCTGGATTTGTTCTGCTTGTGTTAAATGAGGATTAAATTCTCATTAGAAGATCTATGTTTGACTCTATGACGTTTGTCCTTTGATTCTCATCTACTTGTCACATGCAATTCTGCTAATTTCTTATGGTATATACATAGATATTAACACCGCCAAAGTCTCCTGAGAGCCCAAATTCGTATCTATATAATATTATGATAAACAATTTCTTTCCACAGGCATGGAGCAATGGCAGGATACGTTCTGTCCTTCATCGAGTCACAATTTCATCAGAAATGCCAAGATACTCAATTGGATTGTGTTGTTACAAGAAAGGGATGTTGGAAGCACCAGAACAGCTAGTCGATGAGCACCATCCTATACTGTTTAAGCCATTTGATAATCTTGATTTGGTTTCATTGGCCTACACAGAAAGGGTGGTCGTAGTTGAAGATAAGCTCAAAGTCCTTTTGGCGCTCAAGGAATCCATTTGTCCATCTTAAGTGTTGCTTGCGGATGCATTACCCAATTTACATGATATACAATTCGTGTCCATAAACTACATATGTATGGGATACATGTTTGTGAATTCAACTCTTTTTTTATAAAAAAAAAAAAAAAAAAAAAAAAAAAGGATGTATTAATCAATTAGATTACTGGAAATCGTCTAACACCAACTGTTCGACAAAACTTGGGGGAGGGGGGGGGGGGGGGGGAGAGGATTTCCAAGGAGATTCAAGTAGGTTGGATGATTTAGCAAAATTTGCTAAACTATACACAACCTTATTTGCATCTCTAGGAATCCATGCTACATTCACAATGTGTTGGTCTAACAAGGAAATGTGGATATCCTCAATTACAGTTCCTAAGTCGGAGAGGGTCTCATCTGAGCTGCTAATCTGATTTATAATTGAGGACGCATCTCCTTCGAGAATGAAGCTGGGGATCATCAATATCTTAGCAAGCAAAACCGCTTCCCTTGCAGCAAGAACCTCCGCCAATTCTGCACTAGTTAGGAGGTGCGCTTTCTTGGATAAGCCAGCAATGAACTGACCATCATAGCTATGGATAACCACACCGATACCAAAAACTTGGTGAATTGTTGATATAGAAGCATCAAAGTTGATTTTGAAATGAGGAGCAGGAGGTAAAGACCAAAATGAAGATTGCCTTGGTGACTGGATGGTTGGGGAATGAGAGGTAAATTCAGCTCTTAATTGTGCTTCAATTTGCATGCTTTTAGTCTGGTTATTTTGGCATGCATAATTAATTGGGCAAGTATGGTTTGCACTAGAGAATCAGAATTGTAATGGTAACAAATGATATTTCAGTTCTAATGGTTGGATCAACTTAGCTTATCTGTTAGTATTCTTGTTTAGTTTTGTTGAATGGCAATCAATTGACTCATTTCCATTAATTTCTTTTAGGGAACATGCAATTTTAGGTCCAACCCTAATATGTCGTCGACATAGATTATTCCCAGATATGTGATAAGTAAAGATGGTTGCGAGGGATGGTTGACATAGACGGTTGTGATAAGTAAAAATTATTTTGTCGCCTGCTTATTTTGAAGGGTGGGTTGGATCAGTTACGTGATGGGTTACCTTTATATTAGGTAGCAAAAACTCAAATATTTTTTTGGGTGGGTTGGCTTTTTAGTTGGGCTCTCACAGGCCCAAATTAACCAAATACAATAAAAATGAAAAGAATCCGGCACAATGAACTATTGTCTTTTATATCCTAAATATTTTCTTGTTATTTAGAGTCAACTAAAATATCAATTTTTCAATTTTTGGAAATCGATGAAATGTTGAAATTGGGTCTTAAAACCTAATGAAAGAACACATAAACGTCTAATCACTGGCTTTGGATGAATGCTTGCTGTTACCGAGCCATTGGGCATATAGCCGTATTCTCTATCTTAATTAGCACTTAGAATTGCAATGCAAGCTGCTGGCTGGAGATTTACGGGATTACCAAATGCTATAGCATTTTGGTAGTTCTTCCCGTTTTAAATGTACATGCTTCCTGCCATCTGAGAGATCCACACCTTGACACTCAACAAAATTGATCAGAGTTTAGACAGCTGAATCTTCTACAAACTCATGTTGCGGGAGTTGCTCCAGCTTGCTCATGCATGCATGAAAGTTTCTTCATTTGTGTCAGCTCCTAATCAGTAGAGAAAAAAAGGAAGAGCTCAGCAGCCTTTTTCCGTTGAGGATATCCTGAAATGTCTCATAGGTCGTAGAACTGTTACCTATGCAAGATTCTAGGACTTTTGATCTCAAATTACTGCTTTTTTCTGTAAACGGTAACAACACACCCAACTAATTTAGACAAATGCAGGAGTTAATCGAAAAGGGTCCCTGTGGACCTTAAATCCAGAGTAAAGATCCCACAATCTTTCGATGTGGTATAGGAAGCCCTAACCCCCCCTTCCGGCGCACACCCCTCACCAGAGACTGGTTTGTTTTTTCCGTAAACGGTAAGAACACACACACCCAACTAATTTAGACAAACGCAGGAGTTAATCGAAAAGTCGGCCCGAAAGTAATTTAAGGGGGACCCACAAAGAACCACTGTTCAACCAATTGGTGACAGAACAGGGTCTCTGTAGACCTTAAACTCAAAGTAAAGACTCCATGATCTTTCGATATAAGATAGGAAGGATCTCAAATTACTGCTGCTTTTCTCTCTTTTTTTTTTTTTTTGTTTTAAGGATAAAATGATGGAGCTTTAATATG
Organism: Coffea eugenioides; assembly: GCF_003713205.1. NCBI lineage: Eukaryota > Viridiplantae > Streptophyta > Magnoliopsida > Gentianales > Rubiaceae > Coffea > Coffea eugenioides. The sequence continues at coordinate 6,152 of NW_020864767.1, forward strand.
TCTGGCATGCCGGAAAAAATGGTCCATATATCTTAGGATTAGACAACTGTGCGCCTGTTAAAAGAGTTTTGAGGAACTTAAGAAGTACGTGTGTGTTCACATGCATGGAAGTGTTTTTAGTATGTGAAATTATATTTATATACGTGAAAATGAGCTTATGTGTGTCAAAAAAATCATTTTGTGGGTGTAAATATGTATGACGGAGTATTATGTATCAAAATAAATAAAAGGGTAAAATATTACAATCAACCCTCTTGTGGTTTACATAAAGGTCAAGAGATCTCATTATTATTATTTGAAAACACCCAAAAGACCGCTTGATGATTTGGGCTAATTTGGGAGAAGGACAGAAACCATCTAAATTACGGAAGCATGTAAAATTCTTATACTAACCTTGTTTTCAAACTATACCAAAAGTTGGTTAAGGAGTCAATTAAAATTTTAATAACTTTCTTGAATCCATTAAGAATAAAGTAAAATGTAGGGCTTAATTAAAATTTTAAAAACTTGTTCATCTTCTGATTCTTCTCCATCATCAAAAGCAGCTTCTATTTTTTTTTCATTTGTTTTTCTGTTTTACATATTTTTTTCTTATTTTCGTTTGAATTAGTTGTTTTTGGAATGTTTTTGAAATATTTTACTGTTGTAGCGTGTATGAAAAATTTTCACTACAAATTTTTCTTTGAAATATTTAATATATTGTTTGAATAATATATTTTTTGAGTTATTTGTATTTGTATAATTTTAAAAAACATATTTTTGAAAAATAAGCTAATCCAAACGGATTCATTCGATCTAGCGGACACCCCGAAGGTCGCTGCTTCCATCATGGTCATCCCATCTTCATCATTGAATCGTCACCATCTTCATCAGCCATCTCCACCACCGCCTCCCTAGGTCATCTTCGTCATTTTTATCATCATCATGTGTTTTTTGTGTTAAATTGATGCTATAAATTCAATCTATGGCTCCTAAGGATGATTTTAGTATCAATTTTACAAAATTTAGTGGTGATCTAGTAGAAATAGAGGACTAGACCTATTTTGATTGTAGGCTTTTTGAACTACTTTCTGGCCATTTTCAGCCAAGTTGGTTGCCATAATTCAGATCTACGTGAAAAATAGAATTTGAATTGAGGAATTTGTGAAGTTTTGATCTAACAGTGATGGAAGCGGTGGCGCCAGGAGGTTGACGGTGGTGAAAGTAGGTGGCTCATGGCGGCAGCATCTCCATTGTTGCATCTTGGATTGTTACATGGATTAGAATGGGAGCAAAAATGAAAATTAAAACTAAAAAGATAAAAGAAGAAAAAGGAAAGATAATGTTCTGGTTCGTAAGTAGGAGAAAGGGAAAGAAAAAAAAAGACAAAAGAAAAAGAGAGAAGGAAGAGAAAGAAAAGAAAAGAAAAGGAAAGTAAAATAAAGGGGAAAGAAAATGCACGTTTCTGACTCCCGGTTTCAATTCAAAGCAAGAGAGAAGGAAAGCAAAAGAAATAATAAAAGAAAAAGGAAAGAAAACAAAAGAGGGTATTTTCGGATGAAAAGTTCCAACTTTTAAACAAAACATATTGCAATGGACAATCATATTTACGTATTAGGCGAGTGTGTTTCACTTTTCGTATTTTTCGTCCAAATTTCAATTTAGTCCAAAATATAAGATATATTAATAGGTGTTTTCGAATATTAAGAAGGTTTCTTAATCATTATGTAAATTACAAGGGAATTTACTATATTTTATCCTAAATAAAAGAATAAGTTAGATCATGACCCAAATATGAGCATCAACCCATAAAGATTCTTAAGATTTTTGTGGGATGACAAATCAAGAATTCGGCCCTTACGTCTCTTATCAATTGATACGTAGCTTTTTGAAATCCAGCATCCCTTCTAGTTCCCAATGATCTAATTGGATCTATCCTTCTTTCGTAGCGTGGAAATATGAGTGGTGTAGGTATAAATGGTTGAAAACTCAACACGAACCAGCCAAAAAATCGCTCAACTCGTCCAATTTTCCGGTCTACTTGCCAGTTGTATAACAAGACTTTCGTATTTTTTCTTTGAAAGGTGCAGTTCAAAGAAACGTATTCAACCGGCTAAGGAACTTATTCAACAAGTCTTTGTCAGCAATAATTCAGCTGTTAAACTACTTTCCCTTTTGCCATTTTTAATCTGCAACAACTAAGATACACTGCTCAAGGCCGAAGTTATGGCCACCCAAACTCCAAGCCTTCCTCGCATAGATTTTAGCAGTGAAAACTCAGAACCTGGCACGAGTTCTTGGCTATCCACAAGCAAGCAGGTCAAGGATGCACTTGAGAATCATGGGTTTTTTCTGGTAACTTACGCCAAAATTTCTTCAGAAGTCAAGAATGCATTTATCTTAGCAATGAAGGAGTTCCACGATCTCCCCGAGGAGCAAAAAAGTCGGTTCACTTCAGATAAGCCTTATTTGGGTTATTTAAGGCAAGCTCGTGATGGTAAGCCTCCTATTCTTGAACTTGCAGCCATCGGAGATCCAACTAGTATACAAGCTGTTGAAGGTTTCACAAATCTCTTTCGCTCCTCTGGGAAGAAGGACCATTTAAGGTACAACTTAAAACTTTTTTTTGGGATGAAATACATTTTACTTCCCTGTGATTTAGAGATTTTTCATGTAATTTCTATAATTTCAAAAGTTATATATAACCGTTCTCATAGTTTGGATTAATGTGTCAAATTTATAAAAAAATCCTCCATAACGAAATTCAAGAAAATGTCAAGAATATCCTTCTTTAAAAATTAAAATGACTAAAATGATCAACATGCATAATCGTAATATATACGGTACTTTAACGTCTTATGATTTTGTATTTTACTAGATAATCTTCTTAAAGTTTATTTTTTATCACATAATCCCTTTTGTGGTTTTTAAAATATATACATAAATCCCTGTAGTTGTTTGATAATTTTTAACTTTACAAAGGAGTACTTTTGATATTATGGTTGAATTTGTTATGGAATGCAAATGCCGTAATTTTGATACTTTAATTCAAACTATGAGGCGGTTATATATAGTTTTTTAAACCGCAAGAGGATTATGCGAAAAAATGCTAAATCACATGGAAGTAAAGTGTATTTTATCTTCTTTTTTTTTGGTACTTCATCATGCTTGAGTAAAATAATTTAGCTAAACACACACATCCACACATACTAAAATATATATAGTAATGGAAAAAGTTGTTGTACTTGTGGACTTAGAAAAAAAAAATCAATGTAATCGGAAAGGTTATAAACATAAGCGACGTATATGAAATTAGAAGAAGGTAAATGTAATTTTTATAAGGGATAAGTGCCAGATCCTCCGTTGAGGTTTTTGACAATTTAACTTGTTAAGCATGTGGTTTACATTATTACATGCTAAAATGCTAAATGTTGTCTCTCCAATTTAACTTGTCTCTCCTGTTTTGAGTTCATACAAAATGCTAAAATCTATTTTTTACTGCCAAATTATCCTCGAATGGCTATGAAAAATTGATAAAACAATTCAAATGCAAAAGGGTGTGACTTAAAAAAGTAGGGAAAAAAGTTGAATTTGAAAGGATGGAAAGAGTTATGAAGCTATGAGAAAGTTGTGAAGAGAATTAAATGTGTAAGTCTTGATGCTTGGAAACACGTAGGCCCAAAGAAACAAGAACAATAAATTTGACTTTTAAAAAGCGATAGCAAAAAATTAAATTTAGAAAACTTTATCCTCATAAGCAATAATGAAACGTTGGTCAAATGATCCCGTTTCTTTGCATCAAATGAATGTCCTTGCATGCCCAAGAAGGTTTTGGTAAGTAGTACTTCCGAGCATCAACATTTAGAATTTTAATTCTCCTACTTCATCAAAGAATTTTACAACGTGCCCTAATAAACTCTCAAGATCATCTCTTTTTCTTTTTCCCATGCGTTTCAAGTTCTTGCTTTTTTTTTTTTTTTTTTTAAAAAAAACTTTAAATTTGTTATATTAGTTTGTAATTAGTAATTTAAGTGATAATTTAGAAAAGTCAATAATGGCTTCTAGCATTTTACATGATTTTTTTTTCTATTATAGATGATGGGTTGTATTGGTTACATTAAAATTAAACCGATAAAACTCAACATAGGAGTGGCCAATGCTGCATTGAAAACTCCAGGGGTTCCAACTGACATTATCAAAATTCTCAGGAGAGGATTATGAAATTATCCCTTTGAAAAGGCAAAAGAAAAGAGTCCCCACATTTATGATAAATCTCATTAAAATGTCATTGTAGTAACATAGTTTTCTCTTCTTTTTTTTTTATTTTTTTATTTTGTGTGCTTTCAAATTAACGATCAGGGAAATCATCCTTTCCTACACAAAGCAAGTGGCAGAACTGCATGAACTGATACTCAAAATGGTACTTGAAGGCTATGGTGTTGAGAAATACTACGAATCTCTCAAAGAATCATTGGCTTATATATGTCGAGTAAACAAATATAGAGCAACAGAGCCGAATGAAAGAGATGTAGCTGTGGTTCCTCATACAGACTCGAGTTTCATGACCATACTTGATCAAAATGAAGTCAATGGTTTGGAGGTCAAGTCCAAGGATGGAAGTTGGGTTCCGGTTGATTTTCCTCCCTCATCCTTCGCCCTGGTTGCTGGTGATGGATTATTGGTAGGCTGCATTTTCCAAGTATTTATTAATTTGATGAATGCATTTATGATTGATCTCTTCTCACATTTTGGTAGGATTAGGATTCTTAATTTGTTTACGTAGTGGAATTGGTTAATGGCTCAGTTTCTTAGTATTAAATGCTACTCCCACCCACCTTCCCGAAAAGATTGTCACTTTTCTTTCTTTTTTTTCGATAGTCGGTAACAGTCTATTCTAGATCTACTCTTATTCTTACTCTAACTTATTCTATGAGGGATCAAACTGGACCTATAGAGAGACCGATGGGAATTGAACCACCGTCGGACCAAACAAATGTACTAGACACCCGTTTAGATTTAAAAAGCCACTACTGTGGTATTTGGTGGGAGGTAACCTCCCACCCCACCAACCTTAAAGGCTTGATGGTGGCCACCAGCTCAAAGCCAAAGGCTGGTGGTTTGGTTGTCACTTTTCAGGATAAGTGCTTTTTTATTGACAATGAAGACAATTTGGTCAAATTTTGGACTACTTTTCCTATACTATGCCCTCACAAAGCGCACTCACTAGCAGAGAAATGTCTTGGAAGTGAGCATGTGTGGGTCAGTTTGTTTGGTTTGTTTCAAGAATGTACGTATGATATGACTCCAGTCACTCAGCCATGCATGTAGATAACGTATCCTCCAGATTGAGTGGTGTATCTCACACACTAACCATTGACTGCTTTTAATGTTTCACTGACTAGTGAATTAAAGGTTTGAGGGCTCAAAGTTTTTTAACTAGTAAGATAAGATAACTTTTGTCAGGTAGAGAAGGGAAAAGATTGGAATTTGGTGAGAAATACTTTTTCATTTTAGGTAAATGGCAATAGATTTGAGACACTTTTAATGGAACAACAGATGGAGCTAGTATAAGTGGAAGATTGATAATTATGGTAAAATACCATCTCCCTAACCAACGCCTTGGGTGGTTGGCCACCAAAGAATTTATGTCTCCAAAAGTCAAGAATGTAAATCTTACTTTTCGTTACTTTGCCATTAACATATGATTTTTCCAAATCCATATGGGTGCTTAGTGCGTCCGCCTAATCCGAAGATGGTTCAGCTTTCGTCGATTTTCCGTGGTCCAATTGATTCTCCTTAAAATAGATTAGAATAGGAGTAGGAATAGAAGCAGAGTGGATATTGCTGATTGATAAAAATAAAATTAAAATTAAAATACCATCTCTCATTTCATGATGTTTTATCTTTTGATTGTCAGTTCCTCAGTTACTTGTGCAATTATTTTTGCAACTATTTTCTGATGATAACTAACTCCGTTTGGCCTGACTTTTGAAAGCATAAAAAAAAATATATATATTTATATATTAGAGTGTGTGAGATATTTTTTCTTTCCACAGGCATGGAGCAATGGTAGGATACGCCCTAAGGTTCATCGAGTCATTATGCCAGCAGAAGAGCCAAGATACTCGATTGGATTATTTTGCTACACGCATGGGATAGTGGAAGCACCAAAAGAGCTAGTTGATGAGCAACATCCTTTACTGTTCAAGCCATTCAATCATTTTGAATTGGTTTCTTTAACCCACACAAAAAAGTTATACCTAATTGAAGACAGGCTCAAAGTTCTTTATGGCGTTTAAGTAAAATATTTGCACATCCCAAGTGTTGCAGGTGGATGCATTACCTAATTTACAAGACTTAAGTTGGTGTCCTCAAATAAGGATAGTCTCATTCTGCTATGGCTGTCAAGTTTGTAAACTTTATGTGATTTCAGTTCGTAATTATGTTTTACAGTGCTTTGAGTCTCTGTTATCTTGATATACATAACTAGTTGGGCAAGCAGGGCTTGTTTTTTGAAGTCAAGAGTTCCATTAGGAAGATGTTTCAGTACTAATTGTTGGATCAAGTTAGTTTATCTGCTAGAGTTGTGTGGTTTTATAGAATGGGAACCAATTAATCCAACACTGCGAAATGCAGCAACGGTGAGTCCTAAAGGTTCTTGAACCACATTTAAACAGCAAATGGCTATCCGACGAACAGAACATAACGAGTCTTTGGAGATTACAGGAATTGGGCACTGGTAAGAAACCTCGAAAACGGGAGGAGGGGTGGAAAGTGAGGAAGAAAGGGTGTGGCAATAGAAGCAACTTCCGAAATGAAGGGGACTAAATAGAAACAAGAGAGATCCACCGAAGAAGATCCTCCTCCTTCCCTTCTTTCAGACTAAAAAGAGGATACGAACAAAATCGATGAAACGGAAGAAATCCGAGTGAATGGAAAGAAAAAAAACAAAGGATGAATTCCACTTTCATTTCACAGATACAGGCTATAACAATATGTCATTTTTTGATTATGAGAATTCTTATCGGAATATGAATGAGAATCAAGAAAATTTGAAATTAAAAGATAAAAGAGCTGCTAAAAGAAAGGAACTCTTCCGCTTTGAAAAAACTCTTGTAACTACCCTATTTGTACGCTGGAAAACTTTCACCTTACAGTTGAACATGAAATTGAGCAATCCCAGCCGAGAACATGAGTTGAGATTTTCCTTGTTCTATATATTATTGACGCACCACCAAGTCAGAAATGGTTATGCCAGTCATGTAATCTTTTTTGGTCAACTTTTTAAGTAAATAGATTCCATGTTCTGGACCAAAAAAGAAAAAGGTAAAAAGATTCCATGTCCTTAGGGGCCAAAAAAAAAAAAAGGGAAAAAGTTTCTCATACTGAACTCAGTTTTATCTAAATTCATTTGACCTTATGAGCTATATCCAAGTTTTCTATTACAAAGACTTGACTCATTTGAAGCTCTTCTTGACAGAACTTCCTACAAAGGGAGTTTCACTGCCAGTATACCATTTAATCCAATAAAGGGAGTCACAGATACAATTAAAAGATAATATGAAAATTGCAGACATAGCATCAAGAACTCATCATCCTTGTCCTTGTGCTGTCCAAAAGTTATAGAGAGAGAGAGAGAGAGAGAGAGAGAGAGATCTCCTCAAGAAGCATTGCGAGTCGACTTTGATACCCTATAGGGGAGTACCATCAACAATAGCCTCGAGGATCTTCTTCTCCAAATCAGCTTCATTAATCCATACTGAACTTTGTCGACGAAGAAGCTCATTCTTCTCCTCCTCCTTTTCCTCAACTTGTTTGTTCTCATTCTCCCGTACTCAAAGCTTCTGAGCTCTTTTTGTCAACTGCAGCAATGATATACGGACACGTCAGGTGACAATATAAAGAATATATCCTACATAGAACCAATCGTATAAAGCAAACCACAACGTTCAAATTTCATACAAACTGGTATTACTACTAGGGGGGCTTTTACATTAAGCTAGAACCATAACGAACGAGTTTGTCAAATGCTCTGCAACTTCGCATAAGGAGAACAAAATAAATAAATAAATAAAGAACAAAAGTGTAATCATTAATGCCTCCACAATAAAGCAATCTAAGCATGCAATAAATCATTAATGCTTCTTAACATTAATACCATTAACAAAACAAATGCATAATGGATCATAGTCAAGTGGAGATGCCCTCTACAAATAAAGCCAATTTAAGCATCATAAATCATTAATGCTTTTCTTAACATTACTACCATAGCATAACAAATATGTAACATGCATGTCAAGATTTTTACTGGCTGCTTCGTGTATCATGAACTCTACAATGGAAATAACTCTCACTAAAACAAATTCTGGCTTTTAGCTTTCATGAAATCCATTTCCCTAAACTAAGTATTACGAGGTCCTGTATCAATTAACTGCGCTGTGGCAGTCTTAATGAAAAAACAAGCAACAAACAAATTTTCCAAGAAAAAGAAAAAGCAAACAGATGATGTCTCAGTGGAAACCAGACACTGATTCCATTAAACTTATTAAGGCAGAAGCTCACCATATGTTACACATTTATCTCAAAATAGTTTTCCTAATGTGCAAAGAATCATATTTTCGTATCTGCACAGCACACTGCAGCAGTATCAGTAACATGTTCTTTGTACCTTCTAGTTTGTGTGATAATCTCAAAAAAAACTTTTTATTATCAGTCTCCAGTCCTATCGCTGGCCTCACCCACTTCTCCACTTTCTTACTTGGTCTATTTTTGGTTCATCTTATTTCCTTGCTAAAAGGCAAATAAACTTTATTCAATCCTAGAAAAAATTTTTTGCCATAAATGATGCACTAGCTCCAAGTTTGTTCAGATGCAAATTTAGACAGATTTTATCATTCCAAACTGTTTACAGGTCAAGGACCTTCTCTACGCATTCTGGGACACGAACTTCAACCTCAATTCCCCCTTCCACCTCCCCTTCTGGAACAAAAATTAAAACAGAAAAAGAAATCAGACAAAACATGGAGCTAGGAATGAACATCACGAATTAAATGGAAGGGAATAGTATCAAAAACCATTCACACTCTTATGTTCCTTGAGGTAATGTCTGATGAGAATGGTCCATGGAATTTGTAAAAAAAAAAAAAGCATACTTATTGGCAACCAAGACTTTTAATGGCAACCAATGTGGGAACCCAAATTGACCGTAAGAAGGAAAGTTGAAACATAGCAACCACTCAGATTATAAGGATACCCTCAACCTTCAAAGCTCAATAAATAAAGCCAAAATCACACAGTTAAGAAAGGACAATTAACCAAAAGGCATGCCATTCAGTACCGTGGAAACCTCTCTTTGGACCAAAAGCTTTACTTAAGCAATATATTCCTGATCTTGGGTCTCCAGAGAGTTGTCTTCTTCATATTCATAGATGAACTGCTACATCATCAAATTACTCCTAGCAATCAATACTGCCTGTGTCTCCAAACCCAGTTCATTTGGTACCGACACTAGCTAGGTGACCCTGATTCCCCTAGTTCGACCCTCAACCCCCTCCTTTACCCTTACCCTTTGTAAGGCGTGAAGTCTCCCTTAAACCCACCTGTAAACAATAGTGTCTTTATCACTCTTCACCGCTTAATTCCAGGTTTTGATTACGTGCTGTTACTTTAACCATATACATTGGCAGAAATTTGACGCCATACATTTACCACGTGACTGCAACATAAAAGATAATACAAAATTATTACAACCTATTGATATCAACTCCATTACCATGTAACCTGTATGTCTGCACAATAGCAAACTAACCTGAATTTCAAGAAAATACTAGTTCTCTTTCTTATGGGGAAAAAAAGAAGCAACTTTTCAGGATCCCTGACAGTAACATGACTGAAAGTAAAGTGAAGTTCAATCTTGAAAGGTCAACTTTACTCTAAAACTTCTGTAGGATCCTTTTGATCATAAGAGAAAAACACCAAAACTCACA
>NW_020864768.1:0-31740 GCF_003713205.1 Coffea eugenioides
CACAAAGTATGAATCTTTTTAAGATTGAAAACCTCTTGAGGATATTTGACAAAATGTTTTGCAGGTTCACTGACTTGATCAAAGATCTCGAGTGTTTGGGCAAAGAGTACACCTTGGGAGAGAAGAACAGAAAAATTCTCAATGCATTGGGCAAAGAAATGGGAAACATAAAGTGAACTGGCAATAGAAGAGGCTAAGGATTTAAGTTCTGTTGCCCTATTGAATCTATCATTAACTATCACTACCTCGTTATGAGTTGGAAACTGAAATCTAAAGTGCAGGAGGAAGAGGATGCGAGAGCCAAAGAGAAACATTGCTCTAAAGACTACTCAGGTGAAAGATGATCCAGCTCAACCTGGATGAATGAAGACTCGGATGGTGATGATAATGATCTTGCTCTTATCAACCAGAGGCTTCATAAAGAATTTTGAAATAAAAGAAAGTTTAGAAGGGAGGTCCTAAGCAAATCAATTCCAAAATCAACCATCTATCGCAAAGTACAAAGGAAAACAAGATTTCAACAAGAAACAGTGGACAAATGCTTCGAATGTGGACAGATTGGCACTATAGCAGAATGAATGCCCCATGAAGAAGATGAAAGATGGAAAAGCTGATCGAAAGCCAAGATTCAACAACTTCAGATTACTTGGAATGATGCAACTCCGAAGGGGAAGTGAAAGAAGAAAGAGGAATCAGCTCAAATGGCCTTCATGGCTATTGGAAATAATGAGGTAACTTCCACTCACTCGCAATCTGAAAGTGATGATGATGAAGATGATGATCTTGAATCTTTTGTTGAAAAGCTACATAATGCCTTGAAGGAATCTTATGATAAGAACAAGCTGTTAAAACAGAAAATTACTTTTCTCATTCAAGAAAATACAAGTCTGGTTCAACAAAATAAACATCTAAAGACTGACAATGAATGCCTTGTAAGAGCCGGATGTGATGTTCAAAACGAGCTTGACAGAAAGACTAATATTTGTGAAATGCTGAAGGAAAGGCATGGTGATTTGAAGAAAAGAATGGACATCTTGGATGAAACTTTGAAATCAAGAAAACAGGATTTTCTCAAAAGAAACATGTCATCTACTCATCCTTCTGCTTGTCAAAGAACATTTGCTCACAACAAATTTGCACATGGCTTCACAACATATAGAAGAGGTGGATTGAGATATATCAAACCAGTACATGTTAAGAACTCTTTCATTATGTGTGATTTCTGTTGTCAAAGAGGGCATTTGAAAGGAGATTGCTATGTGAAAAGAAATCAGAACAAAGGGATGAAATGCATGTGGTTAGTTAGATACAATGCTAACTATTATGGACCCAAAAATTAAAATGGGTACCAAACACCTTATTTTTTTCAGGAAAAAGGATCAAACAAGTCCAAATGGTTTATTGATAGCGGCTGCTCAAGGCACATGACCGGTGATCCCTCTCTGTTCATAAAGCTGAAATCAAAATCAAGTGGAAAGGTGACGTTTGGTGATGATGTGAAAGCTAAGACAATTGGAATAGGTGATGTTGGTAAGAATGGTGAAACTTTTGTTCAAAATGTGCTCTTAGTTGATAACTTAGGTTATAACTTGCTTAGTGTTAGTCAATTGTGTGATAAAGACTTGTATGTGTTGTTTAAAAAGCATGAATGCATTGTACTTGATTCCAAATACAATGTTGTGTTCAAAGGTAAGAGGTTTAATGACATATATATTGTGATTCTTGATAAAGTTGATTCTTCTAGCTTAAAATGCCTTAAAGCTTCAAATGAAGATCCTTGGTTGTGGCATAGAAGACTTTGTCATTTTAACATGGACTTACTAAAGGAAATTTCGAAAAAGGAACTAGTTAGAGGCTTGCCAAAAATCAGTTTTGAAAAGGATAAAATATGTGATGCATGTCAATTTGGTAAGCAAACAAAAGTTTCTTTTAAAACAAAGAAGTGTGTATCTACTTCAAAACCCTTAGAACTCTTGCATCTTGACTTATTTGGCCCTACTCAAATCTCTAGCTTGGGGGGTAAAGAATACTGTTTTGTGATGTGATGATTATTCTAGATACACTTGGGTGAGTTTTCTTGCTCATAAGGATGATGCATCAAGAATTTCACTTCATTGTTTGCTAAAGTTGCAAAATCTGCTGGATAAAAAATGGTTTAGAATTAGAAGTGATTAATGGAAAGAATTCCAAGTATTGTGGTTTTCCAGAATTTTGTGATCATATGGCAATAACTCATGAGTTTTCTATTGCAAGAAACTCCACAGCAAAATGGTGTTGTAGAAAGGAAAAACAGGACTCTCCAAGAGGCTGCTAGAACTATGTAAATGAATGTAGGTTTGCCTAAATATCTTGGGGTGAAGCGGTAAACACTGCATGTTATGTGATGAATAGAATTCTCTTGAGACCTATCTTAAAGAAAACTACTTATGGAGCTGATTTTGATAAGACCTACAGTTGGTTATTTCAAGTATTTGGGTTGTAAATGTTTATTTTGAATCTAAAGGAACATCTTGTAAGTTTTTGATAAAAATTGATGAAGGAATATTTTGGGGTATTGTGAAAATAAAAGAGGATACAGAGTTTTTAATAGAAGGACTCTTGTGATTGAAGAAGCTATACATATAACATTTGATGAAACCAATGATGATAATTCCAAAAGTTCGTGTGAGGATGATGATGTATGATGAGAACATGAAGATTTGCATGGATTCCTTTCATTTTACAAGTCTTCACATTCTAATGATGGTTGATGGTGCAATCGGGCTCGAGAATCATTAAAGATCCAAATTTTCCAAATTTTAATTGGCTTCCAAATCTTGATTGGTATCTTGATTGATTTCCAAATCTTGATTGATATCTTGATTGATTTCCAAATTGAGAGTTAAGTAAGTCGCTTGAATTAGGGAATAAAGGCTAAGGTCATGTTGACCATAGTTAAGCCAATTGAGTCAGTTAGTTCCCTATTCTAATTAAATTAGAGTTTTAGAGAAGTAGTTAATTACTTCCAAATTTATTTAGGAAGTTGTGTCAAGTCAAATAAGGAAACTTGTATTGTTTCCAATTTAGATTAGGGTTTTGAGTCTTGTAAGGCTATAAATAGCCAACTTTATTTAATTATTGAAAAGACAATGATGAGATGAATAAAAATTGAGAGTTTTCTCTTTCTTGTTCCTTTGGGAGCGTTCCTTGATACAAAGTGAGTTGTATCTCCTTTGTTCAAGTTTCGGCTTATCAATTCAAGACCATGTTGAATTGTGGCGCCTTCTACACTTGCCTGAAGTTCACTAATTCGTTTGGTTACGGGTTGAGATAATATCAACAAGTTCGTAGTCACGGGGATTAGAGGGGTCGTAAGGTCTTTCCATCTTTGTATCCATAACCTGGTCAAGATAGATCCTTCCGCTGCCTGATCGATTCGGTTCTTCAAGACAGGTTCTTGTTGGGTCGAGTTCGTATCATCTGGTATCAGAGCTTCGGCTCTTGATTCAGGTTAATATCCTTTTTCTTTTCTTATTTGTCTATTTTTTTTTCTATCGAAACCCTAGCCGCCTTTCAATTTTAAAAGAAAAAAATTTTTTTGATTCTTGTTTTTTTTTTATTATTTTATCACTTGAGTCTAACCTACCCCCTTGATTGATCGAGGTTGGAATTTCTTGGTGTGATTACGTTCTTGAAAACAGGTTTTTCAAGGGTTTACCTCCCATTAAATTTCTTCCAAGTGAAGTCCTAACCTTGCATCGAGTCGTCAATAGCAAAAAAAAATACTGTTCACAGCGGTACTGTTCATCGGAACTGTTCACACTCACAGTACTGTTCATCGCCGCAACTGTAGTACTGTTCATCGTACTGTAGCAGTACTAGCAGTACTATTCATCCGAAAATTATTATTATTATTTTTTTTTTCTCTTTTTTCCCCATACCTTGTGGTTGTTTCTTGTTGTTCTTGCTTCTTGTAGTTGGCTTGATAATTTCTTGAAGTTCTTGGATTACATATAACATTCTCCAAGTTATTCCTTTGTAAACAAGCACTCGATTTGAGGACAAATCGTCTTTCAAGAGGAGGGGAATGATGAGAACATGAAGATTTGCATGGATTCCTTTCATTTTACAAGTCTTCACATTCTAATGATGGTTGATGGTGCAATCGGGCTCGAGAATCATTGAAGATCCAAATTTTCCAAATTTTAATTGGCTTCCAAATCTTGATTGGTATCTTGATTGATTTCCAAATCTTGATTGATATCTTGATTGATTTCCAAATTGAGAGTTAAGTAAGTCGCTTGAATTAGGGAATAAAGGCTAAGGTCATGTTGACCATAGTTAAGCCAATTGAGTCAGTTAGTTCCCTATTCTAATTAAATTAGAGTTTTAGAGAAGTAGTTAATTACTTCCAAATTTATTTAGGAAGTTGTGTCAAGTCAAATAAGGAAGCTTGTATTGTTTCCAATTTAGATTAGGGTTTTGAGTCTTGTAAGGCTATAAATAGCCAACTTTATTTAATTATTGAAAAGACAATGATGAGATGAATAAAAATTGAGAGTTTTCTCTTTCTTGTTCCTTTGGGAGCGTTCCTTGATACAAAGTGAGTTGTATCTCCTTTGTTCAAGTTTCGGCTTATCAATTCAAGACCATGTTGAATTGTGGCGCCTTCTACACTTGCCTGAAGTTCACTAATTCGTTTGGTTACGGGTTGAGATAATATCAACAAGTTCGTAGTCACGGGGATTAGAGGGGTCGTAAGGTCTTTCCATCTTTGTATCCATAACCTGGTCAAGATAGATCCTTCCGCTGCCTGATCGATTCGGTTCTTCAAGACAGGTTCTTGTTGGGTCGAGTTCGTATCAATGTAGGTGTTCGAGCAGGAATGGAAAAGCTGTCAATTGGAAATGAAGGAAGTTCTAAACCAGCAGCAACTGAAATGGAAAATGAAGTTCATAATGATCAAGAAGAGGAAGATGAAGACAAACATGATGATTCACTCAAAGATCTTCCCAAGGCTTGGAAATTCAGCCAAAATCATCCAAAAGAGCTTATAATTGGTGATCCATCCAAGAAGGTAAACACTCGTTCCTCATCTAGAAAATTGATTGACAATTTTGCTTTAGTGTCTCTTTTTGAACCCAAAAATGTCAATGATGCTTTAAAGGATGAAAACTGGATTTTGGCAATGCAAGAGGAACTTAATCAATTTGAGAGGAATGAAGTTTGGACACTTGTTGATAGACCTCAAAATCAACCTATCATTGGCACAAAGTGGATTTTTAGAAATAAGTTAGATGATAAAGGTGTTGTTGTAAGAAATAAAGCCAGATTAGTTGCTAAAGGATATGCACAAGAAGAAGGAATTGATTTTGATGAAACATTTGCTCCCGTAGCAAGATTAGAATCTATTAGAATGCTTCTTGCTTTTGCTTGTTTCAAAGGTTTCAAATTGTTTCAAATGGATGTGAAAAGTGCCTTTTTAAATGGTTTTATTGATCAAGAAGTATATGTGGATCAACCCCCCGGTTTTGAAAATACAAAATTTCCAAGTCATGTGTTTAAACTATCTAAAGCATTATATGGTTTAAAACAGGCTCCAAGAGCTTGGTATGAAAGATTAAGTGGTTTCTTGATTGAAAATGGTTTCAAAAGAGGTATTGTGGACACCACACTTTTTACTAAGCAAGTGTTAAATGACCTTCTTATTGTGCAAATATATGTTGATGATATTATTTTTGGTGCTACTAATGAGTATCTATGCAAGGATTTTTCCACCACTATGCAAAGTGAATTTGAAATGAGTATGATGGGAGAATTAAATTTCTTCCTTGGACTTCAAATACATCAAGCTCTTGAGGGAATTTTTATAAATAAGCAAAATATACCAAGGAGTTGCTGAAAAGGTTTGGCATGGAGGACTCAAAGCAAGTTGGAACTCCAATGTGCACTTCTACAAAGCTTGACAAAGATGAAGAAGGTAATCATGTGGATGAAAAGCAATATAGAGGTATGATCGGAAGTCTACTCTATTTAACCGCAAGTAGACCTGATATTATGTTTGCTGTTTGCTTGTGTGCTAGATTTCAATCTTGTCCAAAAGACTCACATTTAAATGCTGTAAAAAGAATTTTTAGGTATTTGAAAGGTACATTAGACTATGGTCTTTGGTATGCTAGATCTAATGAGTTTGCACTATATGGTTATTCGGATGCTGATTTTGGAGGTTGTCGTGTGGATAGAAAGAGTACTAGTGGAACTTGTCATTTTCTTGGAAATTGTTTAGTCTCTTGGTTTAGCAAAAAGCAAAATGCAATATCTTTGTCTACAACCGAAGCGGAATATATTGCCGCTAGTGCATGTTGTGCTCAACTTTTATGGATGAAGCACACTTTGAATGATTTTGGATTGTTATATGACTGCATGCCTGTATTTTGTGATAATACTAGTGCTATAAATTTGACCAAAAATCCTATTCATCATTCTAGGACAAAGCACATAGATATAAAGCATCACTTTATTCGTGATCTTGTTCAAAAAGGTGACATATGTGTAAATTATGTTTGTTCTAAAGATCAATTTGCTGATATTTTTACCAAAGCTCTGCCATTAGATCAGTTCATTCATCTAAGATCAAAATTAGGAATAATCGAAAAATCATCCTAATATTTCTCAAAGTCTTCGGACGTCCGAAAGAAGATGAATGGACGTCCGATGATGTTCTTCAGCCATTTTCCAGAATTGCGCCTGTTCGGACGCAACTGTCGGACGTACAACTTCGTTCGGCCGTCCGACAGTGCAACGGCTCATTTGTTTTAAATCAACTTTCTTCCTTATTTGCTTCAGTCTCTTCATATCCTATTTCCTCTCGGACGAAAACTCTCTCTTCCCTCACTCTCAAATTCGTACCATTCTGTAACTACCATTCCCAAATTGACTCAACCAAAACATTTCCCCATCGTTTGCGTTTCATTTCTCCTGATCATTTCACCAAACTGAGTAACATTTCGCAAATCCCCAAATTTTCCTCACAACCCTACTCTTGCATAACCGCTCTGTCAAATCTCGTTCAAGGTGTTTTTGTCCCAAAATTTCTGTGCGATTCACTTCCCTACTGCTGTGTGCATCATTTGCATCCTCCATTCCACACATTTAGAACAATGGTGAATCTAAGGGGAGGAAAAGTTACTGCCGGACGCAAGCATCCACTCAGGGATGAGGATGAGGATCTTCCTACTGTCAAACGGACATCCAAACGCTTCAAAAGGGGAGCTATCAAGGGTCAAATGTCACGGCCTACTCCACAACCCACATCTCAGCCTGAATCTGGACAGGGGACCTCCTCTCAACCGCCTCCTAAATCAGTTCCTCCTCCTACATTCTTTGATGATGCTGCGAAAGACAAATACTCCTGGATATCCCAGAAGGGTGTCATCCCTCAAAGAACTGTAAACCCCTCTGAATTTCGCTCCATAGGTTTAGAATCCATTCTGAGTCTATTTGCTTTCCAGAAATGGTCACATCTTATTTCTATGCCAAATGTCTACTATCCTGATATGTTGCATCAATTTTTTGCTAATCTAAGGAAAGGTTCTGACCCAACTGAAATATTTTCCAGGGTTAATGGGGTAGACTTAATCATTGACTCTGAAATTGTGAACTCCATTTTAAATACTACCATTGAACGTTTATGCAAAGATAAGATTGCTAATTTCTTTTCTTATGAAGAGCTTCCTACTGCTGCAAATCATTTTGATGGGACAAAAATGTTAACCTATTTCAAAAGAAGTTTTTCCTCACCTGCTGATGCTAAATTGAATGATCTGGCCCCTGTGAATTTAATTGCTTTTTCTATCATTTCAAACCTGCTTGTGCCTACTGATGGCCACAGAACTGATGCAAACAAAATGGAGTTGTACCTCTTTTATTGTTTTCAAGAAAAAATACGTATTGATTTTGGTTTTGTCATGTGCAAGTTCTTACTTCGCTATGCCACTGATTCTCGCAGAAAATTATCTTATGGAAAGTTTCTTCAAAAGATTTTTGAGTTTAACAAAGTCCCTATTCTAGGTGTTTGTCCTAAAGAAGCATCTTCTTATGCCTTTACAAAAGGGTATTTTGAAAGGAAAAATCTTGTTTTCAAAGATAATCTATGGGCTTATAAGGGTGCATCTTCTAGTGAACTTAGGTCTAAGACTGCACATGATCCTTCACCCATTTCACTCACTCCCATTCACCCTAGGAAGTCTGCCACTAAAGCATCTTCCTCTTCCAGTAATGAAGTACTTGAGCTTCTTCAAGAACTCAAACAGCATGTTCTTCTTCTAGAACATGGTCTCATGCTCACCATGTCTTCTGAGCAACAAACTGCCTTTCTTGACAAAAAGAATCTTCTTTTTCCTCCACCTGTGGTTGAGGCAGTCTCACATGACAAAGAACCTCGAACCACTGATCCAGGTTCATCAGTTTCAGATCCGAATCCAGCAACTCCTGTGACTCCTCATGGCCCTTCCACATCAGACAAAGGCAAGGCACCAATTGTAGAAGCTGCTGAAGATAATGAAGACACTGAAGAGGAGGATCTTGACCAATATCAGCTCTCTCGGAGGACACCTGGATCCACTTAGTTCATCATTTAGGACATTTGCATTTTGTTTGTCTCTTTTAGAATATGTTATGTTATGGATATTCTAAGTTTCTTTTGGTGTGTTTTGATGGATGATCTAAGTACTGTGGTGTAATATAATGGATATTCTTGTTTATGTTTAAGTTCTGTGATATTTCTAAGTATCTTGATGGAAGTTATTGGTGATGTTTAAGTACTGGTGATGTTTGTGTATGGAATGAATTGTTTATTCTGGTGATGTTTATCATGAATTGTTTTTGGTTTACATTTTGGATAAGATGTATTTGTGTATAAGATGGATGTTTTTTGGCTTGTCCTTTGTGATGAAAAAAAGGGGGAGAATGGATTGATGAGGATTTGATGATGTTGGATATGTTGAATTGATTGATGGTTTAATTAAATTTGGAATTAAATTTGGATTTTGCTGATGGATTGAATTGGTGATATGTTGGTTGTGTGTTACTTAATTGTCATGTTTTTGGATAATTGTCTAAACTCGGTTGGGCAGTCTAGTGAGGGGGAGGTTTTCAAAAGTTCTTTGATTCACTATGGCAGGGGGAGTTCTTGTCTATTTTGAAAGGGGGAGCTTTCATTGCAATCATCAAATTTCATTTCAAACTTTTGTTTTGTCATCATCAAAAAGGGGGAGAATGTTATTCTTGGTTTTGATGATCACAAAAGTTCTTTGAAATACAGTCCAAGAAAGTGAATACTTTGATCAGGCCTGATGGAACAAAGAAAGCATTGTTTTGTTCCGATCAAAGATATTGTCTTTTAAGTGTGTCATTCTTGGCACTTTGAAATGTTTATCTAACCTTCTTCAAAAACAAGTGTTTTTGTCTATCCAAGAATCAGGTTCGAATATGTCATCAAAAGCAAAACAACCAAAATGTGAAGCAAAAACAGGACAATCAGGTCGGACGGCCGAAAGGAAACTGTCGGACGTCCGAAAGGATGAAGAACATCAGGAAGGAAGCACCGTCGGACGCTCACATAGAATCATCGGACGTCCGGAAGGATCGGACGCTTGCCATCGGACGCTAATCAATCGCATCGGACGTCCGAAAAATTCCAAGATAACTTGCTAGCTCTCGGCCCATGGTCGGACGCTGTGCTGTCGGACGACAAAGAACTTATCGGACGTCCGAACCTCAACTTGGCTATCATCGGACGATTGGTTCGGACGATGATTCGATCGTCGGACGTCCGACAGCCCCAACGGCTAGTTGACTCTTCAGCTGCCTTCTATCCGTTGGAAGCATTGATGAAGCCCATTTCTGGTTCCCTTTAAAATAAAACTGGTCTGAACGAAGTAGGGACTTTTGCACACTTTGTTTACAAGATCTAGTGAGATATTTTAGCTAGAAAATAGTCTCCAAAGCAGATTTGTTTAAAGTGGTGTGAATTTCTGTGAGCTTTCTTTTGTGATTGAAAGGATCTTTAGTGTAGCTTTGTTGAGGGTTTTCTGAGTGATTGTTAAACTTCTTTAGCTTGACTAAGTGAGGCTTGGGGCAAGGAAGAAGTGCTCCCTCCATTGTACACTAGTTGATCGTCTTCCATCAAAGAGAAGTTGCTCTTCCTAGTGTGTGGTCTTCAAAGTTTGAGGATAGCTTTGGTAGACACTTGTTTGATTTCCCAAATTTACTTTTCTGTTTAATAAAATTCTCATTGCTTGTTTATACTTGTGTTTCTGATCAATATAGCTCTTGTCTTCTACTCTACTTGGTGAATTGGGGGTGAATTGGTTTGATTAAAATCTTAACCAAGTTTATGCACTTTTTCGTTAATGAAAATTTACCTTCCTTTTTAGTAATGATCAACCAAGTAGATTAAAAGACAATAGCAATATTGATCGGAGAAGCAAGTATAGATAAGCAATGAAGATTTTATTAAACAGAAATGTAAAATGGAGAAACAAACCAAGTGTCTACCAAGCTTTACCCAAACTTGAAGACCAAACACAAGGAAGAGCAACTTCTCTTTGATGAAAGTCGATCAACTAGATGTACAATGGAGGGAGCACTTCCTCCTTACCCTAAGCCTCACTTAGTCAAGCCAAGAAGTTTTACAATCACTCAGAAAACCCTCAACAGAGCTACACTAAAGATCCTTTCACTCACAAAAGAAAAGCTCAACAGAAATTCACACCACTTTAAAACAAATCTGCTTTGGAGACTATTTTCTAGCTAAAATATCTCACTAGATCTTGTAAACAAAGTGTGCAAAAATCCCTACTTCGTTCAGACCAGTTTTATTTTAAAGGGAACCAGAAATGGGCTTCATCAATGCTTCCAACGGATAGAAGGCAGCTGAAGAGTCAACTAGCCGTTGGGGCTGTCGGACGTCCGACGATCGAATCATCGTCCGAACCAATCGTCCGATGATAGCCAAGTTGAGGTTCGGACGTCCGATAAGTTCTTTGTCGTCCGACAGCACAGCGTCCGACCATGGGCCGAGAGCTAGCAAGTTATCTTGGAATTTTTCGGACGTCCGATGCGATTGATTAGCGTCCGATGGCAAGCGTCCGATCCTTCCGGACGTCCGATGATTCTATGTGAGCGTCCGACGGTGCTTCCTTCCTGATGTTCTTCATCCTTTCGGACGTCCGACAGTTTCCTTTCGGCCGTCCGACCTGATTGTCCTGTTTTTGCTTCACATTTTGGTTGTTTTGCTTTTGATGACATATTCGAACCTGATTCTTGGATAGACAAAAACACTTGTTTTTGAAGAAGATTAGATAAACATTTCAAAGTGCCAAGAATGACACACTTAAAAGACAATATCTTTGATCGGAACAAAACAATGCTTTCTTTGTTCCATCAGGCCTGATCAAAGTATTCACTTTCTTGGACTGTATTTCAAAGAACTTTTGTGATCATCAAAACCAAGAATAACACAAGAGAAATCGCACTTTCCAAAATTTAGAAAGTAACGTGAAGAAATTTGAATGTTGAGTTCATTCAGAAATTTCATGATGAATCTCTCAGAATAACACCAAATTACAGAAGATTTCTTTCTCACTTTTAGCATCGGTACTAAGGGTAACGGATCACCATTTCTCGTTGGCTCATTTTTCAGGACCAATCGAGTGGGGCGTTATTTCTGATTTGGAAATGGGAGGTCAAGATTTGTCTTATTCTTGTGCCCAAATGGTATGTAATCCCTTCAATACCATATCTTAGTGAAAGCAAATGGTTTGTCACCCTTATTTCTTAAGAAAATTGAGTCAACATATAAGCTTTAAGCTTGCAACAAATGGGTAGAAACGATAGCTAAACATGCGAAAACTGGTTATACCCTTATGATCACGAGTGATCGATGAATTTCTTATGAGCATAATTCTCACTTTGGATTGTCATGAAGGAATAAGTCAACGATGGACTTTATTAGCTGGTAATGTGGCTTGAAACGATAGTTAAAAGATAAGTCTTTCAAGGACATTGCACCGAAGATCGCATTTTTCCAAAGTTGCCCCTATTTTGGACTCAAAGATCTCAGACTTTGTTTGCATTTTTCTCATCATTCACCAGGGACTTCAGTATCAAGTCTTTTGCATCTTTCTTTTGCATTCGCTTTTTTTCTTTTCCTTTTCCCTTTTTCAAAAGTGCCTCCGCGGGGTTTCACATGAAGAGCAGTGTCAACCTCATACCCAAGCAATTCAGAAATACAGCTAAAACTTCCGGCATCAGAAATTTCCTTGACAAGGCCATTGCAAAGAACAGAAGTCAGGACTTTCGGCTTTGTAATGGGGTCAGGTGGGGTGCTTTAGAAAAGTTAAGGCTTGAAAGCGGATTTCAAAAGCGGTTTGAAGAATCCGAGATCGCGTTGTTGCGCGCCAACCCTATTTTAGGGTTAAATCAGAATTTGCCCCAGTTTATGCTCAATTGAGGCTTTTTACTTTCATTTTCTTTTTTCTTTTGACTTTTCGGCCTTTTGCCATTCTTTGAAATTTTCACAAAATTTGCCCCAGTTTATTTTTGAACTGAGGTTCTCTTTTCTTCTTTTGCTCTTGATTTTGTTGCATTATCACTTTTCACTTCTTGAAACTTTTCCTTTTCTAACTCAAACTTGCCCCAGTGTGGGGTTTGCGATTCTCAGGGGTTGCCAAATGAAGTATTTTATTCTGAAGGCTCAAAAGGGATAACTAGGGATAGAATGCTTGATCGGAAAAGAAGAGGGCCTGACCTTTATTCCGTTCCTTACAATAACTCTGAAAGGAAACTTTCATTAATGGGGAAATTTCTGGCATGTATCTGAATTAACTGACTGAGGAAGACCCTTGATCATCCATATTTGTAAAACATAGGCGATCCACGCGGACAAAACTCTTCCTTTTCTTTTTTTCAAAATTGGAACCCAAGTGGAATCAAATTTCCCCAATTTTGCGGTTCCCTCCTTATTCTAGCATTTTTGCTTTTCCCCTTTTCGGAAAATTCTCCAATCTCCCTCCCCAATGTGGGGTACGATCGTAAGTGCTTTGAAAAGAACCACAAATTTTAGCTCAAATGAGGATGCAAGGGATGATCAGTGTTTAGGTTGTAGAAACGACGGCCAAAGCATCATTCTTACACCTCATGACAACCAAAGTAACGAAATGGTTATTGAAAATCCATTCCCTTTTTTGATATTTGAAAATTTTCCAATATAGGGTAGTGATCATTAGGGCTCTTATTTGAAACGAAATTATTCTTTCAAAGGCTCAAATGGGAGAGCAAATGATAAATGTGTATAGGTAGAGAAAAGAATGCTCGAAGTATCATTCCAAATTTTCAAAACAAACAAGAATAATGCACATTTTTGCTTTCACTTAGATGTGATTGAATCGGATTAGACACCGCAGACATTTTCAAGCAAAAGTTGCCCCAATTTGCAATTTATCAATCAATGTGACTGATTTTATTTTGGGGTTACGTGAAGGAGAAATGTATCTCATGGGCCTTTTGAGCGACCTCTTTCAATTTTGAGCAATCTTATTACATAGCTCGAATCACCAATCTAGCGTACACAAGGATTTTAGAAAGCATACACTTGCGAATTTTCAGGCTGGAGGTTGAAAAAGCTCTCAATTCGGTCTTATTTCTTAAAATTCATCATGAAACCTCTTAATGAGCTCAGTAAAGAATGAAATGTACACGAGTATTATACAAAACAAATAATTGTCTGAACAAAAGCTTCATTATTGCCAATGTTTTAAAAAATTTAAAAGCAATACATATGAGAAACATTCTACAAAATTCCTTTGCACATGTATACACATTTTCTCTCTTAATATCCCTTTTTCTTTGAGCAATGAAATCCCTTAGATGTTTCGCACAAGCGCTTTCAAATGAATTTTCGACTTCACATTGTAGGGTCTGCCCAAGAATCAAGTAATACTTGTAATTTTCAAACCTTATCAGATATTTTCACCTTATTGAACTATTTTTATGAATGCAGGGGGGAGGGGGAAAAATAAAAGAAAAATACCCTGAGTTAGTAAGCAAGAATAAAAAAATTGGTATGCATGTCCTATGGGGGAACCCTTTTATGCCAAGGGTAGGCCTAGCATGAAAATGCGATACTCTAGGGTAGGCACTATACCATACCTGATGAATCCGATCAATTGATTGAGTGAAAAATGATTTGAAAAATTTGGCCAATTTGGAGTGAGAAGAAACATTCGTCCTAAAAAATGAGGACAAAGTCCGAATGGATCGCCTGTTTTGATCGACGCATGATGTGTCAAAAGGGGTAAAATGGTCAAATTCATTGAATGAAATTTGATTATTTATTGAAAATTGAATGGATAACCCTAAAAATGAATTAAACTAATCAAATGAATTGAATGAAATCAATTGATCAAACCGATCGAGTGAAAGAATGATCTATTCAAAATTGACCGAATTGTCCTAAAAATAGGTAAACTGGTCAAATGGAATTGAACGAATCTGAATGATTTGAATTTATTCAAAATTGATTGAGTTGACCTAAGAATGGGTAAACTAATCAAATGAATTGAATGAAATTGGTGATCTTATTCAAAAATCGACTAGATTGCCCTAAAATGGATAAACTAGTCAAAAATCGCCTAGGTTGCCCTAAAAATGAACAAATTGATAAAATGGACTGGATGAAATTGATGTATAAAATGATCCAATGGACTGAATGGAATTGACGGCTTATTGCGATGCATTAGTCTATGAGCCTTCTAATAATCAAATTTTGGCCTCAATTTATTTATCGTCTCAATAGCGAGGAATCATTTGTGAATTTCTTCAAATTCATGTCCTTTTTCCAAGGGATTTTTACCGATTAGATAAAATGGCCAAAAAAAGATTATTAAATGCTCATATTCCAAAGATCGCTCTATCAAAATGATCGGATCCTACCTTACCTTGTGCACTACCCCTTTGGATGGTACAA
Organism: Coffea eugenioides; assembly: GCF_003713205.1. Taxonomy (NCBI): domain Eukaryota; kingdom Viridiplantae; phylum Streptophyta; class Magnoliopsida; order Gentianales; family Rubiaceae; genus Coffea; species Coffea eugenioides. The sequence goes on from NW_020864768.1 coordinate 15,008, forward strand.
AATGTAAACGTGCTAGTCTCCTTGGATTAAGTATCCGAGACACAAGGTGGCTTATTTCTAGCACGGGATCGCCTAAATGGCATTCCCTTTCTAGGGTTTATGCATGATGCCATTTTATTAAAGCAGTAAAACATGCAATTTGAAATGAAATCATGACCTAAAAGGACCTTTTATACGCCAAGATAGGCCTTACTGAATATCTTGTGGTGGTTTGAACTGGGCCTTGGACCTTAACCAAGACATCGGGTAATGAAATCTAGGGTTACTCATGCGTATGCGTGAAGGTAAGTTCGGTAACGGCTGAACTGAACCCTCGTTGGACCCTTGCTTTAGACCAACCTCAGAGCAGTCAGATAAGCTGGAAATCTTGGGTAAAGGACAAGTTCCTAACCAGTTTACTCTTGACTGGAATTCATGACTTGAATACTGATATTACTAAATACGGACATTAAGTCAACTAACATCTCCAATTATTACTGCGTGAGCGTTGGATAACAGCCAACGATTCCACTCTTGAATACTGAATTCTTGGGGCTTTAAGCCAGATTCTGAATTACTGAATATCTGGGACTATAAGTCCAACCCAGGGTTAGTTGGTCGAATCGAGCCGGCAAGGCTTGGTCGAGCAGATTGACGAACCTTGGGTACTTCTTTGGTGTCGGGTCCGGTAAAGGGTATGGTTGGTGGACGGAAATTGGTGTAAAGTAGTGATCTACGGACATTAAAATTCGTGGTTGACGGAGAGTCAACAGACCTTGATCAAGCTGCAGTGGAACTTGCTCCTGAGAGCAATCTATATCATTTGCCATGAATGTGTTCTTTACTATACACTTTTGCATGATCTATCTGGCTATTTGCTTAACTATATACTGGATGATGATTTATTTGAGTTTGACTTGTTTCTTGAGATCCGGTGTATGGTCTTGCCTGTTATATTACCTGCCTGTTTTTTTAGAGCCTCACTGGACTTTTAGCTCATTCCATGCAAATTTCTTTTCCTTACAGGGATGAGAACATGAGAGGTTGAATTTGTGAGGACCCGTAAATTTTTCCGCTTTTCTAGGCTTTATTTTATTTAATTGCACACCTTTTATACCTTTTCTTTATTAGAAAAATTTTTCAGATAATTTTATGAGTAAATAAGGTTTTAAAAGTATTTTTCTAGTATACGTTAGTTCATGAGGTTTTAAGAGTATATACCGGATGTGGGACCCGCTAGTGCGAAAAGTTCGGTAAAATTCGGCCAGTTAGGTCAAGTTTCGTATACCGGGATTAATTTAGCAGGTGTTAAGAGATAATTAGAGGTTGTTATATGGATGAGAGTGGAGAGACAAAAGGATAACCTAGCATTAAAGAGAGGGACAAATGTCACTTTGCTATTGGACCTTAGACTTTGACTAAGACCTTCTTACTTTACTAAGACTCAAAATTGACCAAAATTTCTTCATTTTATTGCTTGCTTGGTGGAACCTCTTGCTCAAGAAAAGAGAAAAAAATCCTCCAACTTCCTACTTCATAATCTTGCTCCAATCTTCAAATCAAACCGATAAAACTTCAAATCACTCCATAAAAACCCTTAGCTAGGTGGTAGTGAAGGAATAGGTGAAGTGGTTTGAAAGACAGTGGTGTAAAGTTGCTTCCTTTCTTGAGATTTCAAGGTGAGTAGTCAAGAAATTCCATCTTTGGCTTTGATAATGATGAATTCATGACTTGTGAAGGTTAGTTAGGTGATTTTGTGGAGGTTTTCATGACTTTTGGTGGTGTTTGATGAATTTTTGATTTTATGCATAATTTTTTTCTGTTTTATATGTTTAATGTTGTTTGGCCATGTATGATGGTCTAGTATGGGTTAGAATGAAGCTTTGGTATGATAATTGTAATGATTAGTGGAAAATTTCTGGTTTGAAGCAAAAATTTCCAGATTAGGGTTTCCATTTTCCCCCTTCTGCCCGGTACTGTTTCTCCTAGTTAGAGGCCGAATTAGCCTTGGGTTAAAACATGAAAGTTGTAGAGGATGGTATTTTATAGTTTCCTGCAAAAGTTGCAGAGCATGGACCCGCATGTTTATGTGCATGGTTGTAGACCGGTTGCATTTCTCTTGTGACGGTTGAATAGTAGATCGGCTACATCTTTCTTGTGGCGATTGAATTGTAGACCAGCTACATTTCCCTTGTAGTGGTTGAACTGGGCCTTGGACCTTAACCAAGACATCGGGTAAGTGAAATCTAGGGTTACTCATGCGTATGCGTGAAGGTAAGTCGGTAACGGCTGAACTGAACCCTCGTTGGACCTCTTGCTTTAGACCAACCTCAGAGCAGTCAGATAAGCTGGAAATCTTGGGTAAAGGACAAGTTCCTAACCTGTTTACTCTTGACTGGAATTCATGACTTGAATACTGATATTACTGAATACGGAGCGTTAAGTCAACTAACATCTCCAATTATTACTGCGTGAGCGTTGGATAACAGCCAACGATTCCACTCTTGACTACTGAATACTTGGGGCTTTAAGCCAGATCCTGAATCACTGAATATCTGGGACTGTAAGTCCAACCCAGGGTTAGTTGGTCGAATCGAGTCGGCAAGGGCTTGGTCGAGCAGATTGACGAACCTTGGGTACTTCTTTGGTGTTCGGGTCCGGTAAAGGGTATGGTTGGTGGACGGAAATTGGTGTAAAGTAGTGATCTACGGACATTAAAATTCGTGGTTGACGGAGAGTCAACAGACCTTGATCAAGCTGCAGTGGAACTTGCTCCTGAGAGCAATCTATATCATTTGCCATGAATGTGTTCTTTACTATACACTTTTGCATGATCTATCTGGCTATTTGCTTAACTATATACTGGATGATGATTTATTTGAGTTTGACTTGTTTCTTGATATCCGGTGTATGGTCTTGCCTGTTATATTACCTGCCTGTTTTTTTAGAGCCTCACTGGACTTTTAGCTCATTCCATGCAAATTTCTTTTCCTTACAGGGATGAGAACATGAGAGGTTGAATTTGTGAGGACCCGTAAATTTTTCCGCTTTTCTAGGCTTTATTTTATTTAATTGCACACCTTTTATACCTTTTCTTTATTAGAAAAATTTTTCAGATAATTTTATGAGTAAATAAGGTTTTAAAAGTATTTTTCTAGTATACGTTAGTTCATGAGGTTTTAAGAGTATATACCGGATGTGGGACCCGCTAGTGCGGAAAGTTCGGTAAAATTCGGCCAGTTAGGTCAAGTTTCGTATACCGGGATTAATTTAGCAGGTGTTAAGAGATAATTAGAGGTTGTTATATGGATGAGAGTGGAGAGACAAAAGGATAACCTAGCATTAAAGAGAGGGACAAATGTCACTTTGCTATTGGACCTTAGACTTTGACTAAGACCTTCTTACTTTACTAAGACTCAAAATTGACCAAAATTTCTTCATTTTATTGCTTGCTTGGTGGAACCTCTTGCTCAAGAAAAGAGAAAAAAATCCTCCAACTTCCTACTTCATAATCTTGCTCCAATCTTCAAATCAAACCGATAAAACTTCAAATCACTCCATAAAAACCCTTAGCTAGGTGGTAGTGAAGGAATAGGTGAAGTGGTTTGAAAGACAGTGGTGTAAAGTTGCTTCCTTTCTTGAGATTTCAAGGTGAGTAGTCAAGAAATTCCATCTTTGGCTTTGATAATGATGAATTCATGACTTGTGAAGGTTAGTTAGGTGATTTTGTGGAGGTTTTCATGACTTTTGGTGGTGTTTGATGAATTTTTGATTTTATGCATAATTGTTTTCTGTTTTATATGTTTAATGTTGTTTGGCCATGTATGATGGTCTAGTATGGGTTAGAATGAAGCTTTGGTATGATAATTGTAATGATTAGTGGAAAATTTCTGGTTTGAAGCAAAAATTTCCAGATTAGGGTTTCCATTTTCCCCCTTCTGCCCGGTACTGTTTCTCCTAGTTAGAGGCCGAATTAGCCTTGGGTTAAAACATGAAAGTTGTAGAGGATGGTATTTTATAGTTTCCTGCAAAAGTTGCAGAGCATGGACCCGCATGTTTATGTGCATGGTTGTAGACCGGTTGCATTTCTCTTGTGACGGTTGAATAGTAGATCGGCTACATCTTTCTTGTGGCGATTGAATTGTAGACCAGCTACATTTCCCTTGTAGTGGTTGAACTGGGCCTTGGACCTTAACCAAGACATCGGGTAAGTGAAATCTAGGGTTACTCATGCGTATGCGTGAAGGTAAGTCGGTAACGGCTGAACTGAACCCTCGTTGGACCTCTTGCTTTAGACCAACCTCAGAGCAGTCAGATAAGCTGGAAATCTTGGGTAAAGGACAAGTTCCTAACCTGTTTACTCCTGACTGGAATTCATGACTTGAATACTGATATTACTGAATACGGAGCGTTAAGTCAACTAACATCTCCAATTATTACTGCGTGAGCGTTGGATAACAGCCAACGATTCCACTCTTGACTACTGAATACTTGGGGCTTTAAGCCAGATCCTGAATCACTGAATATCTGGGACTGTAAGTCCAACCCAGGGTTAGTTGGTCGAATCGAGTCGGCAAGGGCTTGGTCGAGCAGATTGACGAACCTTGGGTACTTCTTTGGTGTTCGGGTCCGGTAAAGGGTATGGTTGGTGGACGGAAATTGGTGTAAAGTAGTGATCTACGGACATTAAAATTCGTGGTTGACGGAGAGTCAACAGACCTTGATCAAGCTGCAGTGGAACTTGCTCCTGAGAGCAATCTATATCATTTGCCATGAATGTGTTCTTTACTATACACTTTTGCATGATCTATCTGGCTATTTGCTTAACTATATACTGGATGATGATTTATTTGAGTTTGACTTGTTTCTTGATATCCGGTGTATGGTCTTGCCTGTTATATTACCTGCCTGTTTTTTTAGAGCCTCACTGGACTTTTAGCTCATTCCATGCAAATTTCTTTTCCTTACAGGGATGAGAACATGAGAGGTTGAATTTGTGACGACCCGTAAATTTTTCCGCTTTTCTAGGCTTTATTTTATTTAATTGCACACCTTTTATACCTTTTCTTTATTAGAAAAATTTTTCAGATAATTTTATGAGTAAATAAGGTTTTAAAAGTATTTTCTAGTATACGTTTAGCTTCATGAGGTTTTAAGAGTTACCTATACCGGCAATTCGTGGGACCCGGCTAGTGCGGGGAAAGTATCCGGTAAAATTCAGGCCAGTTAGGTTCAAGTTCGAATAAATACCTGGGATTAATTTAGCAAGTTAATGTTAAGAGATGTAATTAGAGGTTGTTATATGGATGCAGAGTGGAGAGACAAAAGGATAACCTAGCATTAAAGAGAGGGACAAATGTCACTTTGCTATTGGATTTGGAATTTGACCATAAGACCATCTTACCACCTTTACCAAATAAATACCAAAAAATTGGCCAAAAATCCTCTTATTTTTCCCTCTCTTGGCCGAATTTCTTGGAGAACAAAAGAAAGAAAAGCTATCAAATTTCTTCTACTCAATCTTGCTCAATCTCACAACTTAACCGATAAAACTTCAAATCACTCCATAAAAACCCTTAGCTAGGTGGTAGTGAAGTAATAGGTGAAGTGGTTTGAAAGATAGTGGTGTAAAGTTGCTTCCTTTCTTGAGATTTCAAGGTGAGTAGTCAAGAAATTCCATCTTTGGCTTTGATAATGATGAATTCATGACTTGTGAAGGTTAGTTAGGTGATTTTGTGGAGGTTTTCATGACTTTTGGTGGTGTTTAATGAATTTTTGATTTTATGCATAATTGTTTTCTGTTTTATATGTTTAATGTTTTTTGGCCATGTATGGGTTAGAATGAAGCTTTGGTATGATAATTGTAATTATTAGTGGAAAATTTCTGGTTTGAAGCAAAAATTTCCAGATTAGGGTTTCCATTTTCCCCCTTCTGCCCGGTACTGTTTCTCCTAGTTAGAGGCCGAATTAGCCTTGGGTTAAAACATGAAATTTGTATAGGATGGTATTTTATAGTTTCCTGCAAATAGTTGTAGAGCATGGACCCGCCATTTTATGTGCATTGGTTGTAGACCGGTGCATTTCTCTTGTTGACGGTTCTGAATAGTAGATCGGCTAGCATCTTTCTGTGTGGCGATTGATTGTAGACAAGCTACATTTCCCTTGTAGTGGTTGAACTGGGCCTCCCTGGACCTTAACCCAAGACATCGCGCGTAAGCTGAAATTCTAAGGGTTACTCGATGCTTATGCGTGAAGCGTTTAAGTCGTAACGGCCTGAACTGAACCCTCGATTGGACCTCTTGCTTTAAGACCAACCTCAGGGAAGGGGGGGCAAGGGTTTTTTTTTCAGAGGACTAAGCTGGAAATCTCTGGTAAAGGACAAGTTCCTAACCTGTTTACTCTTGACTGGAATTCATGACTTGAATACTGATATTACTGAATACGGAGCGTTAAGTCAACTAACATCTCCAATTATTACTGCGTGAGCGTTGGATAACAGCCAACGATTCCACTCTTGACTACTGAATACTTGGGGCTTTAAGCCAGATCCTGAATCACTGAATATCTGGGACTGTAAGTCCAACCCAGGGTTAGTTGGTCGAATCGAGTCGGCAAGGGCTGGTCGAAGCCAGCCATTGACGAACCTTGCGTGTACTCCTCTTTGGTGTTTCGGGCTCACAGGTAAAGGTTATGGTTGCGTGGACGGAAATTGGTGCGTAACGAGTAGTGATCTACGGACATTTAAATTCGTGGTTGACGCGAGAGTTCCAACAGACCTTGCATCAAGCTGCCAGTGGAACTTGCTCCTAGAGAGCAAATCTATATCACTTGCCAATGAATGAATGTTCTTTACTATACACTTTTGCATGATCTATCTGGCTATTTGCTTAACTATATACTGGATGATGATTTATTTGAGTTTGACTTGTTTCTTGAGATCCGGTGTATGGTCTTGCCTGTTATATTACCTGCCTGTTTTTTTAGAGCCTCACTGGACTTTTAGCTCATTCCATGCAAATTTCTTTTCCTTACAGGGATGAGAACATGAGAGGTTGAATTTGTGAGGACCCGTAAATTTTTCCGCTTTTCTAGGCTTTATTTTATTTAATTGCACACCTTTTATACCTTTTCTTTATTAGAAAAATTTTTCAGATAATTTTATGAGTAAATAAGGTTTTAAAAGTATTTTTCTAGTATACGTTAGTTCATGAGGTTTTAAGAGTATATACCGGATGTGGGACCCGCTAGTGCGGAAAGTTCGGTAAAATTCGGCCAGTTAGGTCAAGTTTCGTATACCGGGATTAATTTAGCAGGTGTTAAGAGATAATTAGAGGTTGTTATATGGATGAGAGTGGAGAGACAAAAGGATAACCTAGCATTAAAGAGAGGGACAAATGTCACTTTGCTATTGGACCTTAGACTTTGACTAAGACCTTCTTACTTTACTCAGACTCAAAATTGACCAAAATTTTTTCATTTTATTGCTTGCTTGGCCGAACCTCTTGCTCAAGAAAAGAGAAAAAAATCCTCCAACTTCCTACTTCATAATCTTGCTCCAATCTTCAAATCAAACCGATAAAACTTCAAATCACTCCATAAAAACCCTTAGCTAGGTGGTAGTGAAGGAATATGTGAAGTGGTTTGAAAGACAGTGGTGTAAAGTTGATTCCTTTCTTGAGATTTCAAGGTGAGTAGTCAAGAAATTCCATCTTTGGCTTTGGTAATGATGAATTCATGACTTGTGAAGGTTAGTTAGGTGATTTTGTGGAGGTTTTCATGACTTTTGGTGGTGTTTGATGAATTGTTGATTTTATGCATAATTTTTTTCTGTTTTATATGTTTAATGTTGTTTGGCCATGTATGATGGTCTAGTATGGGTTAGAATGAAGCTTTGGTATGATAATTGTAATGATTAGTGGAAAATTTCTGGTTTGAAGCAAAAATTTCCAGATTAGGGTTTCCATTTTCCCCCTTCTGCCCGGTACTGTTTCTCCTAGTTAGAGGCCGAATTAGCCTTGGGTTAAAACATGAAAGTTGTAGAGGATGGTATTTTATAGTTTCCTGCAAAAGTTGTAGAGCATGGACCCGCATGTTTATGTGCATGGTTGTAGACCGGTTGCATTTCTCTTGTGACGGTTGAATAGTAGATCGGCTACATCTTTCTTGTGGCGATTGAATTGTAGACCAGCTACATTTCCCTTGTAGTGGTTGAACTGGGCCTTGGACCTTAACCAAGACATCGGGTAAGTGAAATCTAGGGTTACTCATGCGTATGCGTGAAGGTAAGTCGGTAACGGCTGAACTGAACCCTCGTTGGACCTCTTGCTTTAGACCAACCTCAGAGCAGTCAGATAAGCTGGAAATCTTGGGTAAAGGACAAGTTCCTAACCTGTTTACTCTTGACTGGAATTCATGACTTGAATACTGATATTACTGAATACGGAGCGTTAAGTCAACTAACATCTCCAATTATTACTGCGTGAGCGTTGGATAACAGCCAACGATTCCACTCTTGACTACTGAATACTTGGGGCTTTAAGCCAGATCCTGAATCACTGAATATCTGGGACTGTAAGTCCAACCCAGGGTTAGTTGGTCGAATCGAGTCGGCAAGGGCTTGGTCGAGCAGATTGACGAACCTTGGGTACTTCTTTGGTGTTCGGGTCCGGTAAAGGGTATGGTTGGTGGACGGAAATTGGTGTAAAGTAGTGATCTACGGACATTAAAATTCGTGGTTGACGGAGAGTCAACAGACCTTGATCAAGCTGCAGTGGAACTTGCTCCTGAGAGCAATCTATATCATTTGCCATGAATGTGTTCTTTACTATACACTTTTGCATGATCTATCTGGCTATTTGCTTAACTATATACTGGATGATGATTTATTTGAGTTTGACTTGTTTCTTGATATCCGGTGTATGGTCTTGCCTGTTATATTACCTGCCTGTTTTTTTAGAGCCTCACTGGACTTTTAGCTCATTCCATGCAAATTTCTTTTCCTTACAGGGATGAGAACATGAGAGGTTGAATTTGTGAGGACCCGTAAATTTTTCCGCTTTTCTAGGCTTTATTTTATTTAATTGCACACCTTTTATACCTTTTCTTTATTAGAAAAATTTTTCAGATAATTTTATGAGTAAATAAGGTTTTAAAAGTATTTTTCTAGTATACGTTAGTTCATGAGGTTTTAAGAGTATATACCGGATGTGGGACCCGCTAGTGCGGAAAGTTCGGTAAAATTCGGCCAGTTAGGTCAAGTTTCGTATACCGGGATTAATTTAGCAGGTGTTAAGAGATAATTAGAGGTTGTTATATGGATGAGAGTGGAGAGACAAAAGGATAACCTAGCATTAAAGAGAGGGACAAATGTCACTTTGCTATTGGACCTTAGACTTTGACTAAGACCTTCTTACTTTACTCAGACTCAAAATTGACCAAAATTTTTTCATTTTATTGCTTGCTTGGCCGAACCTCTTGCTCAAGAAAAGAGAAAAAAATCCTCCAACTTCCTACTTCATAATCTTGCTCCAATCTTCAAATCAAACCGATAAAACTTCAAATCACTCCATAAAAACCCTTAGCTAGGTGGTAGTGAAGGAATAGGTGAAGTGGTTTGAAAGACAGTGGTGTAAAGTTGCTTCCTTTCTTGAGATTTCAAGGTGAGTAGTCAAGAAATTCCATCTTTGGCTTTGATAATGATGAATTCATGACTTGTGAAGGTTAGTTAGGTGATTTTGTGGAGGTTTTCATGACTTTTGGTGGTGTTTAATGAATTTTTGATTTTATGCATAATTGTTTTCTGTTTTATATGTTTAATGTTGTTTGGCCATGTATGATGGTCTAGTATGGGTTAGAATGAAGCTTTGGTATGATAATTGTAATGATTAGTGGAAAATTTCTGGTTTGAAGCAAAAATTTCCAGATTAGGGTTTCCATTTTCCCCCTTCTGCCCGGTACTGTTTCTCCTAGTTAGAGGCCGAATTAGCCTTGGGTTAAAACATGAAAGTTGTAGAGGATGGTATTTTATAGTTTCCTGCAAAAGTTGCAGAGCATGGACCCGCATGTTTATGTGCATGGTTGTAGACCGGTTGCATTTCTCTTGTGACGGTTGAATAGTAGATCGGCTACATCTTTCTTGTGGCGATTGAATTGTAGACCAGCTACATTTCCCTTGTAGTGGTTGAACTGGGCCTTGGACCTTAACCAAGACATCGGGTAAGTGAAATCTAGGGTTACTCATGCGTATGCGTGAAGGTAAGTCGGTAACGGCTGAACTGAACCCTCGTTGGACCTCTTGCTTTAGACCAACCTCAGAGCAGTCAGATAAGCTGGAAATCTTGGGTAAAGGACAAGTTCCTAACCTGTTTACTCCTGACTGGAATTCATGACTTGAATACTGATATTACTGAATACGGAGCGTTAAGTCAACTAACATCTCCAATTATTACTGCGTGAGCGTTGGATAACAGCCAACGATTCCACTCTTGACTACTGAATACTTGGGGCTTTAAGCCAGATCCTGAATCACTGAATATCTGGGACTGTAAGTCCAACCCAGGGTTAGTTGGTCGAATCGAGTCGGCAAGGGCTTGGTCGAGCAGATTGACGAACCTTGGGTACTTCTTTGGTGTTCGGGTCCGGTAAAGGGTATGGTTGGTGGACGGAAATTGGTGTAAAGTAGTGATCTACGGACATTAAAATTCGTGGTTGACGGAGAGTCAACAGACCTTGATCAAGCTGCAGTGGAACTTGCTCCTGAGAGCAATCTATATCATTTGCCATGAATGTGTTCTTTACTATACACTTTTGCATGATCTATCTGGCTATTTGCTTAACTATATACTGGATGATGATTTATTTGAGTTTGACTTGTTTCTTGATATCCGGTGTATGGTCTTGCCTGTTATATTACCTGCCTGTTTTTTTAGAGCCTCACTGGACTTTTAGCTCATTCCATGCAAATTTCTTTTCCTTACAGGGATGAGAACATGAGAGGTTGAATTTGTGAGGACCCGTAAATTTTTCCGCTTTTCTAGGCTTTATTTTATTTAATTGCACACCTTTTATACCTTTTCTTTATTAGAAAAATTTTTCAGATAATTTTATGAGTAAATAAGGTTTTAAAAGTATTTTTCTAGTATACGTTAGTTCATGAGGTTTTAAGAGTATATACCGGATGTGGGACCCGCTAGTGCGGAAAGTTCGGTAAAATTCGGCCAGTTAGGTCAAGTTTCGTATACCGGGATTAATTTAGCAGGTGTTAAGAGATAATTAGAGGTTGTTATATGGATGAGAGTGGAGAGACAAAAGGATAACCTAGCATTAAAGAGAGGGACAAATGTCACTTTGCTATTGGACCTTAGACTTTGACTAAGACCTTCTTACTTTACTCAGACTCAAAATTGACCAAAATTTTTTCATTTTATTGCTTGCTTGGCCGAACCTCTTGCTCAAGAAAAGAGAAAAAAATCCTCCAACTTCCTACTTCATAATCTTGCTCCAATCTTCAAATCAAACCGATAAAACTTCAAATCACTCCATAAAAACCCTTAGCTAGGTGGTAGTGAAGGAATATGTGAAGTGGTTTGAAAGACAGTGGTGTAAAGTTGATTCCTTTCTTGAGATTTCAAGGTGAGTAGTCAAGAAATTCCATCTTTGGCTTTGGTAATGATGAATTCATGACTTGTGAAGGTTAGTTAGGTGATTTTGTGGAGGTTTTCATGACTTTTGGTGGTGTTTGATGAATTGTTGATTTTATGCATAATTTTTTTCTGTTTTATATGTTTAATGTTGTTTGGCCATGTATGATGGTCTAGTATGGGTTAGAATGAAGCTTTGGTATGATAATTGTAATGATTAGTGGAAAATTTCTGGTTTGAAGCAAAAATTTCCAGATTAGGGTTTCCATTTTCCCCCTTCTGCCCGGTACTGTTTCTCCTAGTTAGAGGCCGAATTAGCCTTGGGTTAAAACATGAAAGTTGTAGAGGATGGTATTTTATAGTTTCCTGCAAAAGTTGTAGAGCATGGACCCGCATGTTTATGTGCATGGTTGTAGACCGGTTGCATTTCTCTTGTGACGGTTGAATAGTAGATCGGCTACATCTTTCTTGTGGCGATTGAATTGTAGACCAGCTACATTTCCCTTGTAGTGGTTGAACTGGGCCTTGGACCTTAACCAAGACATCGGGTAAGTGAAATCTAGGGTTACTCATGCGTATGCGTGAAGGTAAGTCGGTAACGGCTGAACTGAACCCTCGTTGGACCTCTTGCTTTAGACCAACCTCAGAGCAGTCAGATAAGCTGGAAATCTTGGGTAAAGGACAAGTTCCTAACCTGTTTACTCTTGACTGGAATTCATGACTTGAATACTGATATTACTAAATACGGAGCATTAAGTCAACTAACATCTCCAATTATTACTGCGTGAGCGTTGGATAACAGCCAACGATTCCACTCTTGAATACTGAATACTTGGGGCTTTAAGCCAGATCCTGAATTACTGAATATCTGGGACTATAAGTCCAACCCAGGGTTAGTTGGTTGAATCGAGCCGAGCAGATTGACGAACCTTGGGTACTTCTTTGGTGTTCGGGTCCGGTAAAGGGTATGGTTGGTGAACGGAAATTGGTGTAAAGTAGTGATCTACGGACATTAAAATTCGTGGTTGAAGGAGAGTCAACAGACCTTGATCAAGCTGCAGTGGAACTTGCTCCTGAGAGCAATCTATATCATTTGCCATGAATGTGTTCTTTACTATACACTTTTGCATGATCTATCTGGCTATTTGCTTAACTATATACTGGATGATGATTTATTTGAGTTTGACTTGTTTCTTGATATCCGGTGTATGGTCTTGCCTGTTATATTACCTGCCTGTTTTTTTAGAGCCTCACTGGACTTTTAGCTCATTCCATGCAAATTTCTTTTCCTTACAGGGATGAGAACATGAGAGGTTGAATTTGTGAGGACCCGTAAATTTTTCCGCTTTTCTAGGCTTTATTTTATTTAATTGCACACCTTTTATACCTTTTCTTTATTAGAAAAATTTTTCAGATAATTTTATGAGTAAATAAGGTTTTAAAAGTATTTTTCTAGTATACGTTAGTTCATGAGGTTTTAAGAGTATATACCGGATGTGGGACCCGCTAGTGCGGAAAGTTCGGTAAAATTCGGCCAGTTAGGTCAAGTTTCGTATACCGGGATTAATTTAGCAGGTGTTAAGAGATAATTAGAGGTTGTTATATGGATGAGAGTGGAGAGACAAAAGGATAACCTAGCATTAAAGAGAGGGACAAATGTCACTTTGCTATTGGACCTTAGACTTTGACTATGACCTTCCATACTTTACTCAGACTACAATGACCAAAATTTTTTCATTTATATTTGCTTGCTTGCACCCGAACCTCTTGCTCAAAGATAAAAAAAGAAAAAAATCCCAACTTCCTTATTCATATCTTGCTCCATCTTCAAATCAAAACCGATAAAACTTCAAATCACTCCATAAACCCTTAGCTAGTGGAATGCTGAAGGAAATAGTGAAGTGGTTATAGAAAAGACAGTGTGATGTAAAGTTGTTTCCTTTTCTTGAGATTTCAAGGTGTAGTAGCAAGAATCCATTACTTTGGCTTATGATAATGAATAATCATGACTTGTGAAGGTTAGTTAGGTGATTTTGTGTGAGGTTTTCATGACTATATTGGTGGGGTTTGATGAATTTTTGATTTATGCATAATTTTTTTCGTTTATATGTTTAATGTTTGTTGGGCATGATATGATGGGTCTAGTATGCGGTTTAGAATGAGCATTAGGTATGATAATTGGTAATATTAGTGGAAATTTCTGGTTTGAAGCAAAAAATTTCCTAGATTAGGGTTTCCATTTTCACCCCTCGCCCCGGTAACTGTATATCTCCTAGTTAGAGGCGAAAATTAGCCGGGTTAAAAACATGAAAGTTGTATGAGGATGGTATTTTATAGCTTTCCTGCAAAAAGTTGTTAGGATGTACCCGCATGTTTGGATGTGACATGGTTGTAGACCGGTTGCATTTCTCTTGTGACGGATAATAGATAGATCGGCTACATCTTCATGTGGCGATTGAATTGATAGACCAGCTACATTCCTGGTAGTGTACTTGAAGGCTGGGCCTTGGACACTTAACCAAGACAATCGGTAAGTAGAAATCTAGGGTTACTCTATGGCGTAATGGTGGTAAGTCCGTAACGGGGCTGAAACTGAACCCTCGTGGACCTCTTGCTTTAGTAGTACACAACCTCATGAGCAGTTCAGAATAAGCTGAAATCTGGGTTAAAGGACAAGTTCCTAACCTGTTTACTCTTGACTGGAATTCATACTTGAATACTTGATATTGACTGATACGGAGCGTTAAGTCAACTAACACTTCCCAATTAATTACTTTGGTGATGCGTGGATAAACAGCCAACGATTCCTACTCTGACACTGGAATTACTTGGGTTTTAAGCAGGTCTGAACACTAATATCTGGACTGTAAGTCCAACCTCAGGGTTAGTTGGGTCGGAATCGAGTCGGCAAGGGCTTGGTCGAGCAGCATTGACGAACCCTTGGGTACTTCTTTTGGTGTTCGGGTCCAGTGTAGGTATGGTGGGCGTGGAGAAATTGGTGTAAAGATAGTGATTTCTACGGACAATAAAATTCGTGGTTATGTTTTTTATTTTAACGAAAGATCAACAAGACCTTGATCAAGCTGCGTGATACTTGCTCCCTGATGAGCAATCTATATCATTTGTCATGAATGAGGTTCATGTACTATACACTTTGCAATGATCTATCTGCGCTATTTGGCGGCTGTACTAGTATACTGGATGATTATTATATTTGAGTTTGACTTGGTTCTTGATATCCTGGCGTATGGTCTTGCCTGATTATTAATACCGCTGTTTTTTGAGCCTCCGGAGCGTTTAGCTGCATTCACATGCAAATTTCTTTCCTCTACAGGATGAGAACCATGAGAGGTGAATTTGTGAGGTACACCGTAAAATTATTTCGCGCTTTCTAGGCATTTATTTTATTAATTTGCACACCTTTTTATACTTTTCTATTAGTTAGAAATTTTTCAAGATAATTTTATGAGTAATAAGGTTTAATAAAGTATTTTTCTATATTACGTAGTTCATGAGTTTAAGAGTATTATACCGGATGTGGACCCTCGCTAAGTGCAGGAAAGATCGTAAAATGATCCGGCCAGTTAGGTCAAGTTTCGTATACCGGGATTAATTTAGCAGGTGTTAAGAGATAATTAGAGGTTGTTATATGGATGAGAGTGGAGAGACAAAAGGATAACCTAGCATTAAAGAGAGGGACAAATGTCACTTTGCTATTGGACCTTAGACTTTGACTAAGACCTTCTTACTTTACTAAGACTCAAAATTGACCAAAATTTCTTCATTTTATTGCTTGCTTGGTGGAACCTCTTGCTCAAGAAAAGAGAAAAAAATCCTCCAACTTCCTACTTCATAATCTTGCTCCAATCTTCAAATCAAACCGATAAAACTTCAAATCACTCCATAAAAACCCTTAGCTAGGTGGTAGTGAAGGAATAGGTGAAGTGGTTTGAAAGACAGTGGTGTAAAGTTGCTTCCTTTCTTGAGATTTCAAGGTGAGTAGTCAAGAAATTCCATCTTTGGCTTTGATAATGATGAATTCATGACTTGTGAAGGTTAGTTAGGTGATTTTGTGGAGGTTTTCATGACTTTTGGTGGTGTTTGATGAATTTTTGATTTTATGCATAATTTTTTTCTGTTTTATATGTTTAATGTTGTTTGGCCATGTATGATGGTCTAGTATGGGTTAGAATGAAGCTTTGGTATGATAATTGTAATGATTAGTGGAAAATTTCTGGTTATCGAAACAAATAATTTCCAGATGAGAGTTTCCATTTCCCCCTCTGCTGCCCAGGATACAGGGGCAAGAGGTTATTTTCTCCTAGTTAAAGGCGAATTAGCCTTGGCGGTTAAACATTGAAAGTTAGAGAGAGATTTTATAGTTCCTGCAAAAGTTGTAGAGCATGGACCCCGGCATGTTTAATGGCATGGTTGTAGACTCGGTTGCAGTATTCTCTTGTGACGGAATTGAAATAGTAGATCGGCTACATCGTAATTCTTGTGGCGAATGAAATTGGCTAGACAGCTACATTTCCCATTGTAGTTGTTGACTGGGCGCGTGTGAGACCCGTTAAACCAAAGACACTGGTAAGGGAAATCTAGGGTTATCATGCGTATGCGTAAGGTAAGATTAAGGTAACGCGCCTGAACTGAACCCTCGTTGGACCTCTTGCTTTAGACCAACCTCAGAGCAGTCAGATAAGCTGGAAATCTTGGGTAAATGACAAGTTCCTAACCTGTTTACTCTTGACTGGAATTCATGACTTGAATACTGATATTACTAAATACGGAGCATTAAGTCAACTAACATCTCCAATTATTACTGCGTGAGCGTTGGATAACAGCCAACGATTCCACTCTTGAATACTGAATACTTGGGGCTTTAAGCCAGATTCTGAATTACTGAATATCTGGGACTATAAGTCCAACCCAGGGTTAGTTGGTCGAATCGAGCCGGCAAGGGCTTGGTCGAGCAGATTGACGAACCTTGGGTACTTCTTTGGTGTTCGGGTCCGGTAAAGGGTATGGTTGGTGGACGGAAATTGGTGTAAAGTAGTGATCTACGGACATTAAAATTCGTGGTTGACGGAGAGTCAACAGACCTTGATCAAGCTG
>NW_020864768.1:39684-73312 GCF_003713205.1 Coffea eugenioides
ATCACCAAGAAGGCCCCATCGATACTGAGGATCGGGCATTAGAGAGATTCTTGAAGTTTGGACCTCCTAAGTTCTATGGAGGCCCAGAACCTGAGGTAGCAGAAGGTTGGTGGGAGAGGATCTCTGACATTTTTGCAACTTTAAATTATACGGAGGAGAGACAAGTGACTTTTGCAGCATTCCAGTTTGAGGGAGCTGCTCGTTCCTGGTGGAACCGAATTAGAGTTAATTGGGACAGGAACCATATTCCTAGGACCTGAGCAAACTTCACACGGGAGTTCAATGCCAAGTTCCTGCCCCCTCTCATCCAAGAGAAAAGAGAGGATGATTTTATCAAGTGTATGCAGGGGGCGGTGAGTGTCACCGAATATGAGATCCAATTCACAAAATTGTCCCGTTTTGCTCCTGAATTGGTAGCCACGGAGCAAAGGCGTGTAAAGAGGTTTGTGTAGGGACTAAACGTGGAAATTCAGGAGGGATTAGCTGCTGTTCGGATAGACACGTTTGCTGATGCTGTTGAGAGAGCTCAGAGGGTGGAAGTTGCTAGAGCTCAAGTAAAATCCTTCCAGGCCAAGAAAAGATTTGGCCCTGGCAGCAGTCGGGAGCCGACTTATGCAAATGCTCCACCGGCCAAAGTAGGTCGAGGAACGGGTGGAGTAAATAGTCCTGAAGCACCACGAGGCGCTCTAGCGAGAGGAGCTGGGACAAGAGGTGCAGGGGGAAGAGATATCGGAGCTAGAGGAGTACCAAGTAGAAGGAATCAAACTAGGAACGCTCCGCAAGGAGGTCGTGTGACCACCCCTCAGGTAACTTGTGGATATTGCAGGAGGGCTGGCCATACTGAGGACGGATGCTGGAGGAAAGAAGGGAAGTGCTTGAAGTGCGGAAGCAGTGAGCACCAGATTTCCGGTTGTCCAAAAATACAAGAAGGTGGTACTCCGAGTGCTAGGCAAGCCACTTCTGGAGGAAATAGGACCAAAGTTCCGGCCAGGGTGTACGCTATAGACGATCAACCTGTACCTGATTCCTCGGAGGTCGTGGAAGGTACTCTTCCAATCTTTCATCAATTAGCTAGAGTACTAATTGATCCTGGCGCAACTCACTCATTTGTGAATCCAATTTTTATGCCCGGAATTAATGTACAACCTGTTAAATTACCCTTCGATCTTGAAGTTAGGACACCTATGGGTAATAAGAGTATAATCACTAGCCTAGCCTATAAGAACTGTGAATTCTGGGTTGGAGAGCGTAAGATGCTAGTAGACCTAGTCAGTTTGGACATAAAAGGGTATGAAGTTATCATAGGAATGGATTTCCTAGCTCATTACCATGCTAAGCTTGATTGTAGAGCAAAAGTGGTAGAATTTTGGATTCCTGGGGAAGCAACCCTGAAATTGGATGTGAAAGGTAGGTTAGCATCATCTGCTATGATTTCGGGAGTTCGGGCAAGAAAATGTTGCATAAAGGAGCGCAAGGTTTCTTAGCTTTCTTGATTAACGCTCCCAGTGACCAAGTAAAGTTGGAGGATGTATCAGTGGTAAGGGAATTTCCAGATGTGTTTCCCGAAGAATTAAAAACATTACCTCCGGAGAGAGAAGTGGAGTTTAAGATTGAACTAGTGCCGGGAATGGCCCCGATTTCTAAGACTCCGTATCGAATGGCTCCTGCAGAGCTAAAAGAATTGAAAATTCAATTACAGGATTTATTTGAGAGAGGTTTTGTTAGAGAAAGTGATTCACCATGGGGAGCACCTGTTCTATTTGTTAAGAAAAAGGATGGAAGCTTGAGGTTGTGTATTGATTATCGAGGATTAAATGAGGGTACAATTAAAAATAAATATCCTCTACCATTGATTGACAGCTTATTTGATCAGCTGCAAGGATCAGTAGTTTTCTCCAAACTGGACTTGAGGCAAGGATATTATCAGTTGAAAATTAAGAAGGAAGACATACCTAAGACTGCTTTCAATACAAGATATGGAAATTTTGAGTTCGCAGTCATGCCATTTGGGTTAACCAATGCACCAGCTGCCTTCATGGACTTAATGCAGAGAGTCATTAAAAAGTACTCGGATCAGTTTGTAGTAGTTTTCATTGATGATATCCTAGTATATTCTAAGACTCGAGAAGAACATGCTCGACACTTGAAAGTGGTTCTGCAGATCTTAAGAGAGCATAAATTGTATGCTAAATTTAGTAAGTGTGAGTTTTGGCTGGATGAAATTTCTTTTCTAGGGCACAAAGTTTCTAAGATGGAATTGCCGTAGATCCGGCAAAAGTTGAGGCAGTCACAATGTGGAAACAGTCAGAAACTCCAACAGAGGTTAGAAGTTTCTTGGGTCTAGCAGGTTATTACAGGCGATTCATCAAGGACTTTTCAAAGATTGCTAGACCTATGACAGAGCTGACAAAGAAAAATAATAAGTTCATTTGGACTCCAAAGTGCGAGTCAAGCTTTCAAGAGTTAAAGAAGCGCTTAACATCAGCTCCTGTGTTGGCATTGCCTGACGGAGTAGAAGGTTATGTCGTATACTCTGATGCCTCTAGGGAAGGTCTAGGATGCATACTAATGCAAAGGGGTAAGGTAGTTGCCTATGCCTCTAGGAAATTGAAGCCTCACGAACAAAATTATCCAACGCATGACCTGGAAGTGGCTGCAGTGGTCTTTGCCTTAAAGAAATGGAGACATTACCTATATGGTGTGACCTTTGAAGTTTTTACGGACCACAAGAGCCTTAAGTACTTGTTTTCTCAAAAGGAATTGAATTTGAGACAAAGACGATGGGTAGAATTTTTGGAGGATTATGATTGCTCAATAAACTACCACCCAGGAAAAGCCAACGTGGTAGCAGACGCTTTAAGTAGAAAGGCTCAAGTAGCGGGGTTAATGGTAAATGAATGGGACATGCTAGAAGAGGTTAGTAGTTGGAACCCTCGCTTGGAGAGATTGAAGATTTTATTTGGGAACCTGACATTGAAATCACCGTTGTTGGAGCGAATTAAAGAGGCACAGAAAACGGACCCTATAATCCGGAACCAGTTGCAAAAGGGAGAAACCCTAGACTTTAAACTAGGGTCTGAAGGAGTGTTAAGGTTTCGAGATCGGATTGTGGTTCCAGTTGATGACGGGTTAAGGAGAGAGATTCTAGAAGAATCACATCGATCGAGGTATACCATACACCCAGGAGTGAACAAGATGTATCACGATGTGAAAGAGTTATACTGGTGGGACGGTCTGAAAAAGGACGTGGCAAGGTTTGTACAAAAATGTCTGATATGCCAACAAGGAAAATCTGAACATCAGAAACCCTCTGGTTTATTGCAGCCACTAGAAATCCCTGAGTGGAAGTGGGACCACATAACCATGGATTTTGTAACGGGATTGCCTCGAAGTCAAAAAGGATTTGATGCGGTTTGGGTGATAGTTGACAGGCTTACCAAGTCCGCGCATTTTCTACCTGTGAATATGAGCTTTTCTTTGGAAAAATTAGCCAAGTTGTACACAGAAGAGATCATGAGATTGCATGGTATTCCTATAAGCATTGTGTCTGATCATGATCCAAGGTTTGTCTCGCGTTTTTGGCAGAAATTTCAAGAGACATTGGGGACCAAGTTGAGGTTTAGTACCGCTTATCATCCCCAAACAGATGGGCAGTCGGAAAGGATAATTCAGACTTTGGAGGACATGCTGAGGTCGTGTATATTGGATTTTGGAGGTAAATGGAGCCAGTATATGGCTTTAGTAGAATTTACATATAATAATAGCTATCACGCTTCAATTCAAATGGCACCTTATGAAGCATTGTATGGGAGAAGGTGTCGATCTCTGATTCATTGGGATGAAGTAGGAGAGAAGAAAATTTTAGATCCGACGGTTATACCTTGGATGGAAGAAGCTCGTGAGAAAGTGAAAGTAATTAGGGAAAGGCTTCAAACGGCCCAGAGTCGACAAAAGAGCTACGCCGACACAAGGAGGAAAGATCTGGAATTTGAAGTAGGAGACAAAGTTTTTCTAAGAGTTAAACCCGTGAAGGGCGGAGTAGTGTTCAAGAAGGGTAAAAAGTTAAAACCGAGGTATATTGGACCTTTTGAAATTTTGAAATGAATCGGAAAAGTGGCGTATCAACTGCAATTGCCTTCGAGCATGGCCAAGATTCACAATGTATTTCATGTTTCTATGCTCAAGAAATATCACCCCGATCCAAGCCACGTGTTGCAATTAGAAGGTATTGAAGTGGATGAGTCATTAACTTATGAGGAAGGACTAGTTAAGATTTTGGAAAGAGAAGTGAAGGACTTGCGAAATAAGAAAATTCCTTTGGTGAAGATTCTATGGAAAAATCATGAAATAGAGGAAGCAACTTGGGAACTGGAAGCAGCTATGCAGAGGGAATACCCTGAGTTATTTCATTAGAAGGTGAGAATTTTGAGGACAAAATTCTTTTTAAGGGGGGGAGGATGTGAGAACCTTGAAAAAAAAAATATAATAATAAAATAATAGTAAATAAATATATACTTACATATATTTATACTTGTTGCTTGTACATTTTAGACTTTGAATGAATTTTATTATTATTGGTTCTTAGATAAGTATGTAAAAATAAGTTTAAAGTCGCAAATAGGTTAATTGTGCAAAATATTAGATTATTTGAATTTTTGCCAAGTTAAATTAATATTTCTTGACGTAGAGTGTTTTATTGCTTTAATATTAATTCCTTGAATTTCAATAGCTAATTGTAAGCGTTAATAACGTTAGGTGTTAACGGGAACCTGGAATTAAGACGGAAACGTTTTAAGTCAAAACTTTTTATAATTACGCTTAGGACATTGAATCTCGATAGTTTAATTTTTGCGAGACGAGTATGCTAGTAGGCTATCGAATTTCATTTGGGGTAAGATCTTGGAGTTAGTTTACGAATGAGAGCTTAAGTGGAAGGGCGAACAAGTTGTTAAAAGACCGAAATAGCCTTCCTCCATCTCAAAATTTACCATGCAGCCATGGAACAATTCGCGAACAAGCTTCCATTCCAAACACTTCCAATTTCTGTCGGTTCCATTTTTTTTTTGTGTGTTTCCACTTTTCATTCCAGCACCCACCATCATTAATGCCGACTCAGTCCACTTAAAACACTTCATTATATATCCTCCACTACCACACTCTCTTATACCATTTCCAATCCACCACAACATCAACCTTCCATTTTCTTTTCTACCGTGAGTCGAGAGTGGAGAGCAAGAGAGAAAGAGCTGAGCCTTTTATTCTTTTTCCTTTCTGTCCGTAAACTAGAGAGGGAAGAGAGAGACTTGCGGTTCATTCTTCCTTCCATCCGTGAACTGGTGAAGAGATTGAGAGCCAAATTTCCTCCATCCTAGTCGCAAGCTTCAGCAAGGGAGAGAGAGAGCTAGCGGGCTGCAATTTCTGGACTGCCGAGAGGAGGCAAATATTTCTGCTGCTAGCCGTGTGTGTGAACACCAAGCTGAGGTAATTCCTGGACCTAGACTAGTTGTTTAGGGGTAGATGATGTTGATTATAAGCTTGCATGTGGTGGTTGTGTGGTTGGATGAAGGATTAAGTCACAAGAAAACTGGTTTCAAAAGAATTGGAGTTGCCGAATGAGTAAGCTGGAAAATTTACAGCTTTAATTGGCCAATCTGTGATAATCTGAGCTTAGATGTGTATTTAACTAACCAAAAATTGGATGATCAAGCTTTGCATGAAGTTAATTAGCTGTGAGAAAGCAAGAAAATTTAAGGAATACAAAAAAATCTGGTTGCATGCATGTCAACCGAGAGGATTTGGATGAATTTCTGGTTAGATTGTGACTTTTGATGACATTCGAACTTGGTTTTGGATCAAATCTGATAGATAGCTTTTTATTTGGTGATGCATGTAAGTTTTATGGTGACAAGCTTGAGTTTTGTTGCTGGAATTCTTGTTTGGAGGACTGCAGGGCGTTGGAAAAAAATTCCAGCTTAGCCGATGGTGGTTCTTTTGAGTTTTAAGGGATGTTTTGGTGAATTGAAGCTGGAAAATTTTATTGTATGCCCTATACGACTTATATCTAGTATTGCATGCTGAATTTTCTGGATGGAAACCTTGTTGAAAATTTCGAAGTAACTTGCTGGAAAATCTGTTTTGTTGGCCGAGAGAGTGAAGGCTGAAACTCTCTTGTTAATTTCGAAAATTCCATGATAATTGGCTATAATCCTAAGTAAAACGTCTCATAACATCTTGTTCTAGTTTTCATGTTTATCTTATTGATTTTAACACTTGAAAAGCTGGTGAATTGGAACATGAACTGAAGTAATTATTGAAGGAAAATATTTTCCAGCATGGCCGAGAGAAAGGAGTTGAGCACTTGACTAGTTTTCCTTCGAATTTTAGCTAAGATTCTAGTATTGGATGTTTAAGACTAGTTTGTAGCTGCTAATCACCTTTTGCATGTTGAGTTGAAGTAAAAATTTAAGAAAATTAGGGGCAAAGCTCTATAAGTAAACTGTTACATTTGCTGGATTTGCACATGGTTACTAGCCGTATTAGTTGAGACTTTTGGGGAGGTTATTTTCTGGAATTGTGTGTTATTTGTTTTAGTTTAGGTTGGGCGGATTATAAGCCGTATGCTTAGTGTTTCTAGCAAGTAAAAGATGGAGATTTAATGGACATTTGGATTTGGCAATTGCTGGAATTTTTTTTCCTTGATTGTCGAAACAAGAAATGAAAATCTGAATTTCTAAGGGAATTTGTGAGTAAGCTAACCGTGAATTTCTTTTATGTTTGAATTAAAGTTCTAGTTGACTTGTTGTAAGAAATATTTGTTTGATGCCAAGAGCTAATGATTGATGAAGCTCTTGGCCATTTGAGTAATTTTCGCAAGAGTTAATTTTTGGTGAATTTTGTTTGGAATTGAATCTGTTGAGACCTAGGGCTAATGATTGATGAAGCCCTAGTGAAATTGATGTTTGGATTGTGATTTTACTAAATTGGTGACTTGGAATTCAAAGTGCAAATGAGTTGGAATCGTGAAGTCCGTTTTGGTCTTTTGAATTCGAGTATTTTTGATCAAGCTTTATTGAAATATCTTATCTTAATATCGAGTTATATAAGTTGAGTATAGTACGTTAATATTAAAGTAAATGTCGGGATTTTTTTTAAAAACCTTGACAACTAGTTAAGTCTTTTCTTTGCTCAAACTAGCTTTATTACCTTTAAGAAGTAATTGTATTAATTTCCAAACTTTAAGTTTTTCATGAAATTATCCTTGGCTAGTTGTTTTGAGGAAAATTGTTAAAAGTGTGAGAGTTTAATAATTTTTTTAAAAAAAAAGGGGCTTAGAAAACTTGTTCAGCAAGAAAACTTGTTTGAATTAATTTGGTTTTAGTGGCACCTCTGGAAGGAAAAGTAGCTTTAAAGGAATCATCCGAAATATTTTATTACTTTACTTGCTTTAATTCTAAGAGATTTATTGAGTTATTCCGAGAAAATAAATTAGTTTTATACCAGATAATCTTTTGCATTTAAACCAAGAGTTCGTATAGTAAAACTTATAGTTTTTAAAACTTGGTTTTCTAGGGTTTAGCGAGGACGTGGACTCCGATTCCCAGCTTGACTTTTGAGCTTCACTTTTGGTGAGTGTCCGTGCTTGTTCTTTGACTAAGTGTTAAGGTGCTTTCTTGACTTGTTATGTGATTATTGGAAAGTGGTTTTCCTGAACCATCGAAGTGGCAGTGTGTACTTTATCGCACTAGCCTTTCGAGTGGTGACTTGCTTGAAATGTTTTCTCGAATATCTGGCAATTGTTGACTGGAGCATGGACTCGTCAACTAATCTACCAGGCAGGGGAATGTACCACACCTTAGGGTGGGAGGGCCTCTTATCCTCTCTTGGTAAAAACGTGTTGTGACGTCGTTGGGTGAATCCCTCGACTAGTTTATAATGTGACGTCGTTGGGTGAATCCCTCGACTAGTTTATAATGTGACGTCGTTGGATGAATTTCTCGACTAGTTTACAAAAAGGTATACTCGAGTAATACCAAACTCTCTCGTGAGAAGAACGGGCCCGGTGGGAGTAAGTTGGTTGGAACGTGTTAAGAAAAAAAAAATAATGAATCTACATGGACTTTAGATAGTAAGAGTTGACGGAGGGTCAACTGTGGTTAATTTTGATCAAGTGCGTGGAAAATGGCTCCTGAGAGCCCTGTATCCTACTCTGTGCTGTTATACGCTTTTCTAACTTGCTGAATTTAAGCTTTAAGGTTATGATACTATTGTGTGTTATATGATTGCAGTTTTGGGCACCACTGAGCTTTAGCTCACCACACGATATTTGTTTTCCTTAACAGGTGTTGGCATTCGAGAGATTTGAGGTCTGCTTTTAGCTTTTGTAAATGTTGTTTCGAATCGTCTGTGTATCTTTTGTTTTGGGTTGCCACTTGAACCTGGAAAAGTGCAAAGCATAAGTTTTGGCTTGTATAAATTTATTTGAACTTTATGAATTCGCTGTGTGGTTTGTAATATATATATATTTTTTGTAGTTATGTGTTGAGCTGGTTGGAGATGTGTTTAAGAGTGAACGTTCAGATGTCCAATGGCAATGTTATCTCTGAAGTTAATGTGTTCTTAGTATTCTGGTTGTAAAGGTTTGGCTTGTTCGGGAGACGTATGGTGTTTTGGTTTAGGTTATACGTGAAAAATTAGTCGGTTTGCTTGCGTGAGTCCTGACGAGAGCTAGGCAGGCGACCCGCCAACCCTCTGGTTCGCCTTAGGGAGAAGTGGGGTCGCCACATAAATTACCTCTAAATTACTCATTGGATGTTTATGGAACCTTAGTTTCAACATTTGAGCTAATTGAGGTTGATTGTGTGGGACAAAACGTTTGAAAAGGAAAGAGAACCACGGACGGCAGATTTGCTTTGAAATTTTCCTGAACTTTGACTATTTTGTTAACTGTCTTCCCACGTGAGTTTTCACATAAAATTTGGTAGAGATATATTTCACATATGCCAGATTTAGTGTACCAAATTTGGTGTATTTTCAATGCCATTTCGATGGCTAAATCATACTTCAAAGATAGCTTTTCAAATCTGAAAAATGACTGAACAGTTTGCAAAATGCGACCAAATTTGAACTGATGTATCTCGATACTCGAAACTCCAAATTTAGTTCCGTTTGTTGTACTTGGGGAAGATAGATATGTACGTTAGGTAGTAATCTCTAATATGGGTGATTTACTCTTGGGACCGGCCGGTTCGAGTTGTGAATTATCTTATTGTGGATTCTTGTACTTGAGTACCAAAAAGCGGAGGGCACTAGAATAAGGGTCTGTATCTTGATTGCACTTGAGGTAAGTTTTGATGGCAAAGGTCAAGGCGCGGAAGATTCTAACATTTGACCTAGTAATTGAACTGATCGAGGGGATTAGATCTAAGAGTGCTATCATGGACTAATCTAATAATAGTCTGGTTAGGGTTTGTATAGATGGTGGCTAGATTGTAGTGTACATTGGAAAATTAGTGATGAAGACATGTTTCCTTTCTCCTATGAACGTGAGAACTTGATAAGTGTTTATTTGATTTTGAGGCAGTTTAACTGCAACTATAGTGGTATTTTTACCTCTCTTGTGATATTTGATACCCGTAGTTTGGTTCTCGATGAACTACCCTTACCTATACTTCTTTAATACCTATCCATTAATGTCAAAGTATGGACTCGGTTTGATTATTATCGTGCCGAGATCGAGAGTTTTGAAATTATGTATAGGGATTTGAGAAAAGGGATTTGGGTTCTATACCTATATGCAAAAACCTTGAGATATGGTGTGGAGCTTTTGATATACGAAGTATGCTTTAGGGTTTCGTTATGAACATAAGTGATAAGGATACCCCTTGTGTTAAGATGCCAGAATAAGAAATAAGTGGCATAGTATCTTAAGATATTACCCACCTGTGTTCTACTTTCCTGTTTATCTCATTTGAGAATAGTTAAGTTTAATCTCTCGTGGTTGGATTGGAAGTGAATAAACTTAAAAGTATATGGTTAGAGTTTCCAATTGTAATTAGTTACTTATTTTGATCCATTGATTTGCCTGGCAGGCTATCACTTGAGTTTAAGAGAATTGGTGAGATGACATATTTGGCTGATATGTATAAGGAAATAGAGATTTTTCGAAAGGAAGTAGAGTTCCAAAAGAGATTAGCTAAGCACTAGGAAGGGCAATGGAAACAAGAATATTTGGAGAAAATTGAGCTATTGCACAAGAACATAGAACTGAAAAAGAAATACGAATGGATTCTGGAAGAGGTGCGGAATAAGTTTGAATTAGTGCATTCGTCTAGTCGAATAGCATCTCAAGACATTTCTAATAATAAAGATAAAAGGGGTGAAGGAAGTACTCGCGATATTAAAGGGAAACATAAAGAGATGTATGAAAATGAATTTGCTATGAAGGATAAAGAGAGGAAGAAAAGAAAGAATGGACACTTCAAGAAGAGATGTGTAGTTGCTCAGTGTGAAACATGTAATAAAATTCGTGCGGGATTATGATATTTGTAGACACCAAATTTTTAAGGATTTTTGTTTGCTATTTTTTCTATTTTTTTTGATTAATTTCAATTTTTATTTTTTATTTTTTATTTTTATTTTAAGTCATTTTATCATTTAATTAAATCATTTAATTTTTAGTTTAATTTGTTTCAATATTAGGGTTTTACTTTATCCTATTTTATTTTTGCACATAAGCCTATTTTTAGAGGATTAAATCTTAGCCCTTCATCTTAGGTTTAGTTTTTCTTTCGGGAGGTGCCTTAAAAAGAGAGGAGCCGCAAGCAATGAGGGAGAGGACAATTAGAGAAGGGAGCTATCGGCATGGAAAAAAAAAAGAAAAATAGCTACGGCTGAAACAAGAAAAACAGAGGAGGGCTGAGAAAGAGGAAACAGAGAGACAAGATGATTGCAACGTCTGGGCAGAACGGAGAAAGAACAAGCAAAAAAAAAACAACGGAAGGGCGGCGGATAACAAAAGAAAACAGAGAAGGGGAATAGGGGAGATAGGCTTCAGCGAAAAAAGCAGAGGAAATTGAGAGCTTGAAAAAGGGGAAATCTGAGAATTGGGAGAGGGTTTGGGACGGATTAGAGAAATTTGAAGGGAGAAGGTTTCACAAGCAAAGGGAGGCGGCGGATTAAAGACCGAGAGGGGGAGATTGAGGGAGGAGTTAAAAAATCAGCAAGAATAGGGAACTGGGTCTAAAAGAAAGAACAAAAACAGAGCCACGGCTAGGCGAGGAAAAGAAAGGCTAAGAAAAAGGCAGCAGGAGGCGGCGCCTTTGGCTTCCCTTCACGGAGCCCTCAAATCTTCAATGGGGAAATCTGGGCAACGGCTACAGCTTGCAGCTGGAAAGGAAAACAGAGGGAGGAAAGCAGGGGAGTCCATCCGAAGAGTTGCCGGAACCACCGCCGCTCATGCCGTCACCGCCTCGCCGAGTCCACCTCTGCCGCATCTTTCAACCTTCACTACCGCTGGAACCACCATCGTCGTTATCGGCGAAAGTTTGCCAAGCAGAGCACTGTAAGCTGCCTTTGTTCTTTAAGATTTCCGTTTTCTTTTTCAAGTTTTGATACAGATTCCCCGTGGTTTTGCTTTAGTGCAATTTTTCCTGTTAAATTGTCTGAATTTGTCGAACATACACGTATCGATTAGATTTAATTCTCTTGGGTTGCTGATAAAGTTTTGGACTGATTTCCTTGGTTTTTGACAAATCTCTGGGTTAGTCATGCTTCAATTTGAGCAGAAATCTGGTAGGATTTTGATGCCTACAACCTGTTCGATGAAATGCCCAACTAAGTGTTCTAATTAAAAGATAATTGGTCTGCATTTTTGCGTGTGAAGAAACTGAATAAGTTAGCAAGTTCAATTTTTTGCATTTGAGAAAATTCTGATGAATCGATGTTTTGCATCTTCTGTTCTTCTTGTTTTCTTGCCTGGATACTCTCTGTTGGGATTACTAGTGATAGACAACTATGCTTGAATTATGATAAAGTTGAGGACTTGGAATTCATATGAGTTGGGTGGACAGATCACGACGTGCTCATTTCCATTACTGCGCATGGTCACCATTTTCGGCTTGCAGCCGGAAAATTGCAGAATGTTGTTTTGATGTTGGCATGCTCTTTTGTCTGACTTCTGGGTTTAAATTTAGAGGTTGCATGTTGCAAAGTAAAGGTATAGGTAGTAGCTTTGTTTGTTCAAGATTAAGCTAGATTTGATTGTGTTTGTGAGTTGGGTTTGTGAATTGCTGAGTTGCAGAAGCTTTTGTCTAAATGAGAAAGAAACCTGTTCTTCGTAAGTTTGTTTGGGTTTTCCAAAAGAATTGCCATTTAAACCCTCAATTTCTGTCTAATTTCATTGAGGCTCAAAATCTGGAAAATTCAAACTAATTTCTCCCCCTTAAGCTTAATCCCCTGTTTGCATATTGTGTGTGATTTCTGGGTAGATTAATGCTGCGATTTAATGTGTAATAAATTTTAGTTGGATTTTATCATACTGGGCTTTCATGAAATAAGGTGAGATCTGATTTAGAGTTGTTGGTTGGGCTTGACAAAAGGATTAATGACTTGTTTTTCTGGGTCTTTGACATGGGCTTGAGAGGTGAAGCCCATCTGTTCTAGTTGCACTTTGTCTGGGCTTAAAGATAGGCTGGCCTGCTTGCTTCTTAGAGTTTTCGGTTGGGCCAGGAAGGGTTTGGCCCAAACGAACAAATAAAATGGCCCATTCCTTTTTGTTCTGGATTTCCATTGGGCTGGGAAGCTTTTGGCCCAAACAAATAAAGGAAATGGCCCAATGGTTTGGTCCATTAGGAGACCAGAAAACGTTTTTGCAAATCAGCCCCAGAATTTCTCCTTAGCTGTATTGTGGCCCTGGACATTTTCAACTTCTTTCAATTCGGTCCTTAATTAATTGCAAATAGGTCCCTGAACTTTATTTTTCTTTAATTTTGACCTCCAAACTTTGTTAATTTGTGCGATCAAGTCCTTTCTTCTTTTGACTTCTTGAATGTGGGTTGTCGACATGATTTAATTGATTCAAATTCATGCTTATTTTTTATCCTTTGTGATTATTTGCCAAATAAATTGGTACCTTGACCTTTTTATTGTTTTGAAGCTAATATCTCATTTACTCGATTTCCATTGCAAGGGAGGTAACTTCTATATTCTTGAGTTTATTTTTCCTACGTGCTCCTACGTGTTATGTGAATATGCATGCCTATTTCGCTTTCCTTGCCTTTACTTAATTCCTTGCATTTGTTTCATTTACTTTTACTTTTATTTAAGCATTTCATTATGGGGTATGTGTACACCTCTTGGCTTGTAATAGATAGGGCTTGGAGGAGCATTCGATGAAGACCTGTTGAAGACATGTGCCTAGCTAGCAAATGTAATAGTTAGGGCTTTAATTGCTTTATGTGTCTTGCATGTTTAGTCACTATGTGTTAATTTGCTTTATTAGGCTCTTGCATCTAGTCGAGCATGCTAAGTGTTATGTGCTACATGTTTATAAGTGTTGGACATGTCTACTCGCTTTCCATAGCTATGAATGAATGTGATGGATGAATGTACGTTTCCACTAGTCCAACGCTAGTAGGAATCCATAGAAAGGGCTAGTCCAACGCTAGACCCAATAGGATTTTTCCTTTGTTTTTCATTAATGCATTATTTGCCTGTTCACTACATATCATGCATTTTTCCTTAGTTTTATCATCTGGCATGCTCCTCGATTCCCCTTTCCCCTCACTTTAGGTCTTGCATCTCATGCTAGTTAGGGTACATTTGCCTGAAGAGTCCCCTTCTGATAAGGGAAACGAGCGAGTGTGGCTACTCGATAGCCTTAGCACGCTAGTTTTGCTTTCTAATCAAAGGGAAAATCGAAGTCGAAAAGTTAGGAGTCATTCCCATACCCGACCTGATGCATTCCTTTAGGTTCATTCATTCTCATTTATCACTTACTCATTTTTTAATTCACATTTCCTCATCACTTTTCCTTTCCTTATTGTTCATTTTGATTTCTACTTCACAAAATTGCACTTAATTACACCTATATGCACTTATCACTATATTTCATACACTTGCACACAAACACTTGGATTTTTCATACAATTTCACACATGCACCTTTTCATACACTTGCACACAAACACTTGGATTTTTCATACAATTTCACACGTGCACCTTTTATACACTTGCACACTTGCACTTTAGCCATCATTTGCATTAATCGACCTCTATAAGGTTTTCCTTTATTGGCCGCCACAATTCATGTGGTTGGGACCAAAAACCTTACAAGAGACATTTTAGAATTTAGGTTTGCATTTTTTCTTCCTTTTTGCATTCATATAGACATATCCAATACGCGATACATACCTTGGGTAGAAAATTTAGGGAAAATTGGTTTAAGTCACGCAACTAGCCTTGGCTAGGTCGAAGGGGTGCCTTGGATTTTTATCCTTGCCTTCCCCTTCGTCAAATGTGACCCCCGATCCCTCTTTTGGTTACGTAGACCCAAAAGTTCTCTAAAAGGGTTTATTTACTTTTCAAAAATAAAAATCATTTTTGGGTGACTTGGTACACCCTAACTCTATACCAAGTGGCGACTCCATTTTTGATACAAAAACCCTTTTTGAACTTTATATGGCCAAACCGTCGCATTATTAAGTCCCATGGCCTTTATTTTCATTTTGCACACGTTCACACACACTCACACACCACACACATTCAAAAAGTGGGGCGCGACAATATTTGAAAACTGGTGCATGTTTTAGATGTGGCTAACTTGGACATCAAGTGAGGAACTGCCCAAGACAAATGAATTTCGGGTTGGTGAAGCAGTTGTAATAGTCAAAGTTAGCAATTAGTGAGGTTTTGCCTGAAATAGTTGTATTTATTGGACTGTGTAAGGAAATTTTATGTAGTAAGTTGTATCCCTGTTAGATACAGTCGACTTGGTACCTGATGTTTTAATGGGTGATATTAAATACTGGTGGTTTGGCAGCATTGGATCCTCATTCATGAATCTATTACTATAATTTAGTCTTGAATTTAAGCGAGAATTCTTCATTTGTGGTTCGAAAGGAAGAAATTTTGGTTTGATACAATTGTACAGATGAAAGGGGCCTTACGTTATCGATGATTTGTCAATGGACAATATATAAGTTTAAGAATTAGCAAGAATAGTAACCAAGTTTTAACTCTTCTTTTCACCGAGTTTAAAGTTTGTGTCACTTTTCACCTTTTGATACCTTCATTGATCTTTCTTAGCATGTTAATTTAGCCATTGCGATTGTTACGGTTTTTCTTTATGTTTGATTGTGGTAGCGGCATGAGTGAGGAGAAACTCTTGAGAAGTAGAATAAAACACTATAGAATCGAGTTTTGTGAGAAAAGAAGAGAATTTTGAGGATAAAATTTTGTTAAGAGGGAGAGAGTGTGAGGACCCGAAAATTTTCTTATTTTATATTATTTTATTTTATTTTTTTGAATACATTTTCTATACTTTACTTTATTACCTTAATTTTCTAGATATTTTTATGAGTGAGTCAAGTTTTAAATCATTTTCCTTGTATACGTTAATTCATGTTAAGTTCGTAGTACATTATGGAAGTGGGACCCGCTAATGCGGTAAGTGCGATAAATTTTTGAAGACTAGGTGGATTTTGCATATAGGGACATTAGTTTATAAGATGCTAAGCGATAATTAGAGGTTAGCTAGATAGATTAGCTTTGGAAGACAAAGAGATGAGAAGAAACCTTAAGGAGCCATGTGAGGCCCCAGTCCGTCCGTAAGCTGATATGAGGGTTATTCGTAAATCGGTGGGATGGAATTCGGGTTTTAAGGCTAAGGAGTAAAATCCTAACCTCGGTTAAGGTTGAAAACCCTAGTTTATTTTATTAGAAAGTTTAAGTGGGTTTTTTTTTCTTTATTGCCCGCATTTTCTACATTTTTCTTTACTAGAACTTTCCCCAGATAATTCTTATGAGTAAATATAGGTTTTAGATGATTTTTCTAGTATCGGTTAGTTTTTGAGAAATTAAGGATATATAACGGACGTGGGACCCGCTAGTGCGAAATGTTCGGAAAAATTCGGCCACTTAGGTTAAGTTCCGGACACTGGGTGAAATTTATCGGGTGTTAAGAGATAAGTAGAGGTTGTGATGTGATTGATGTGAGAGAGAAAAAGGATAGAGATGCTTTAAATGGAGTGACAAGTGTCACTATCTCATTGGTTGGACTTGTTGGACAACTATTCATTTTTTTGACTTTTACCATTTAGTTAAAATATCTCAAAAACTTACCAAAAATTCACTCTTTTCTCCTCCCTCTTGGTCGGCCATCTTGAACAAAGAAGAAAGAAAACTCTTCCAATTTCTAGCTTCTATCTAGCTCAAATCTTCCAAAACAATCATATCAACTTGTTTCTACTGCATAAAATCTCTTCAATAGGTGTTATTTAGTAGTTTGGTGAAGTGTTTGGAGAAGCTAAGGTGTCAAGCAACTCTCTCTCTCTTGTTTTACTAGGTGAGTAATGAATGAACCTTCTCCTTCATCTAATGAAGCTTAATTGATGCCTAGTGATAGTTAAAGTGATGAATTTTGTGGTTATTTCTTGCTTTTGGATGAATTGATGAAGTTTTCCATTTATTGGTGATTTTTCTGGTTTAATATGATCATGATGGTGTGGCTATCTTTGATGATTGGAAATGATGTTTAATAACTCTAGTAGGTGTAAATGATTGATAATTGCAATCAATTTCTGTTTTGGAAGAAATTCTGGAAAATTAGGGTTCTTGGTTCTTCATTCTGTCCGAAATTTTTGGTCCTAGATAGAGGCCGAATTGGCCTTGTCTTAAAACATGAAAGTTGTAGGTATTGATGTTTTAAAGGTGCCTGTAAAATTTCAGGTCAATCGGAGTAGTGTAGAATGAGATAAGCCGAAATTACTATTGCTGTTCTGGGTTCATCAGTATGTTAGAACTGCGTCTGAAATGGGTTGTTTTGCCTGGAATTTTTTTGGATTTGGGTGTTGAGGTCTTCTGATGAAATGTAGCCCTGTGTTTAATCTTTCGGATGGCTTTGGAATTTCTGGATTTGGCCTTGTGTAGGCTGAGTTATGATGTTTGTACTAGAATACGGTTTGTGAACCTGTTTTACGATTCTGGTATAGTGTCTTGCATTTTTGACCTTGTTACCTTCAAAACTGGGCAAAGTTGCCTTCTTCAACATTGTATCCCCTTAAGTCCTGAATCTTTCTGTAAAATTTCAGGTCAAACGGATTAGCGTATTCTGAGTTATAGACAGAACACTCAGGCCTGTTTTAGACATTAGTTTGTGTACGTTTTGAATTTCAGCTTCTGACCGTGGGTTTTCCGTTTTGATCCCGTACGATCTGGGTGTCAACTCCTTCTTAATAAATGTAGATCTTGGTCTCAGCTTCGAAACGGTATAAAGTGCGTCGAAATCCGAGTTCCGTAGCTTCCGTTATGACCAAAACAAGATTGATCGTCAGAACTGCCTTGTATCTGGACAGTTCTGATGGGTACTTTGGCACTCAATTTTCGTTCTGTTCTGAGTGGATTCAGGTCTTGGCCAAAACATCAAAGTTTTAACCTTATGTCTCAGCTTTCTAATGCCTTTGGAATTTCCTGATTTGGACTTGTGAGCTAGAAGTTATGGTCCAGTAAACAGACCCTGTCTGTCATTCAAAGTGCAAACTTCTGGTACCGTTTTCCATGATTTCGACTTGTGTTGATTCGGATCTAGTTTAAGGTGCTTTCATGAGAATCGTAGGCCTTCCTCATAGCTTCAAAACGGTGTCTCGCTCACCTTGATCCGATATTCCTAGCCTAACCTTTGATCAAAACGGTTTGAGATGGCCGATTTGGCCGTTTCCGTTTGCCGTTCCGCGCGAGCGCGTGTGCCGATTTTTGCCGTTTTGCTTGTTTTGGATATGTTAGTAGCCGTTTGTGATATAATGTGGTAAAATCTTCTATTTCAGACAGTGGTGAGCTAGGCGGAGCCGGTGGGGCCCACTAATAGCGAACACGCGCGAAGCGATTTTGCTTTAGTACTACTTTTGGTATTTTGAGTAAGTATTCAGGCCGCTCTTGTGTGTTCGTTGCTTATGTGTTTCGATTTGTATGAAGAGGGTACCTAGGCGAGGGTGTACTTTATCGCACTCGACCTAGACCCTAATCTGCGCACCTATCTATACATGGCTTGAGCAATTTTGGAACTAAAACCCTTGAGCTTGTGGCTCAGGGTAACTTTTGAATAATTTTGTGAAATTTGTGAGTTTGGGGCTGATCTCAATACCTCGAGGGACTATTCGAGCCGGTTAGGGCTTGGTCGAAGTCAGTCCAACTTGGATTGAGGTCACCAAGTTTGTGAATCCGGTTCACCGAGTTGTGAACCAAGTTTGTGACCCGAGCTTGTGACTCAAGCTCAAGTTTGTGATTTCGTTCGCCCGGGCAAGTTTGTGAGGTGACTGGCCAGTGAGGGTGATAAGGTGTCCGGTGGGTGTACAAGTGAAGTTCTACGGACCTTATTTATGGTCGACGGAGTGTCGACAGGAGATCACGCATGGCAAATGACTTGGCTTTGAAGCCATATGTATCCTTATCATGTGATGTTATTTTTCTGCTTTTGCTTTACTCCTACTGTGTAAATGTGGTTACGTGAAATTTACGTTTTTACCCCTGTTTACTTACTAAGCTTCTAGCTTACCCCGTTTCCTTTGTT
The DNA here is from genome assembly GCF_003713205.1 of Coffea eugenioides. Taxonomy (NCBI): domain Eukaryota; kingdom Viridiplantae; phylum Streptophyta; class Magnoliopsida; order Gentianales; family Rubiaceae; genus Coffea; species Coffea eugenioides. Next base: position 58,465 of record NW_020864768.1, read on the forward strand.
TTCCTTAGCAGGGGACGACGCGGGGAACTTTGGGACTCTGCCGTTAGTATAGTTAGGTCTCGTTTGTAATAGTTGGACAGTTAGGATGTTTGTTTTTGTTTTGGTGGTTTGTATAAGGACCCTCCTTAGGGTCTACCTTCTACTGGTTGTTGTTATAGTATATTAGAGAGGTTTGACTTGATGCTTTTGAAGATGTAAATAGAACTTGTGGTGGTTGTATATATTATAGACAGTTCTCTTTTGGTTTACTATCATTTTATTAGTTTTGTGTTTCGAGTCCTGGCGCGAGCTAGGCAGGCGGCCCACCGATACCCTTGGGTTCGCCCTTGGGAGAGGTGGGGTCGTCACAAGCCAACTGTCACGAAATCCTTGGAGGTTGGACTTTAGCCAAGACCTTTTTAACTTTACTAAAACCAAATTTTGACAAAATTTCCTTCCATTTCTTCCTAGCTTGGCCGAAATTTGGAGAGGAGAAAAAGGAGAGAAAACTTCATTTGAAACCTCATTTTCTTGCTTGAATCTTGAGTTTCAACCATTGATTTTGCAAACTACTCCCTAAAAGTTGATCACTAAGGAAGCTTAAGTGTTTTGGTGGAGTGTCGCGCCCCATTTTTTATAAGAAAAATAAATGGTTTAAAAAAGTGAATTTTTTGATTGAAAATGTGATTTTTGATTTAAAAGGAAAATGGGTAAAGAAAATGAAATGGGCCTAAATGGGACTTTGAAATGCGACGATTTTGACCCAAAATAAGTTTAAAAAAGGGTTTTGAAATAGAAATCGGAGTCGCCACTTGGTATTGAGTTAAGGTATACCAAGTCACCTAAAATGAATTTTTCGAAAAAAATAGAAAATCCTTTTTAAACGACTCCTAGTCTACGAAAATCAAAGGAAAGGTTCGGGAATCACATTTGACAAAGGGGAAGGCAAGGAAAAAAATCCAAGGCACCCCTTCGACCTAGCCAAGGCTAGTTGCGTAATTTAGTCAAAGATTTTCTTATTTTAACCTAAAGATTTACCACATTTGGATGTACTATATGAATGCAAACCCTAGACCTAGGGGGACATCGGGGCAAAATTTCTCTTCAAAAGATCGAATGGTGCCAATCACATCAATTGTGATGCCCAATGTGAACTCTTTGGAGAAGTCACGAATAATGCAAAAATAGGGGACTCTAAGAAAAGGAAAAGGATAAAATAATTATAGAAATATACATGTCTTAAAGGAATGCATCATGTCGGGTACGGGGGACTAATGTTCGTGACTCAATTTTCCCTTTTAATAGAGGGAATACGAGCATGCTAAGGCCAGAGGGCCAAACTCGTCCATATCCCATATTCAAGGGGTTACTCCCTAACCTATGCACGCAAATGAGCTTAGTAACTAGAATGAAATGCAAAAAACCTATGATCATACTTCAAATGTGGGAAAAGGGAGAAGGGTCATGCAAAAATGTAAAAATACTAAAAAGAAAAAAAATGCATGGACATGAGATGAAGGCATGCGAATGTACTAGCGAGGGACGGTCCTATTGGATCTAGCATTGGACTAGTCCTTCACTAGCGCTCTCTCACAAGCATTGGACTTGTAAGAGTTCGAGGGGAAGACCATGACTAGCGTTGGACTAGCCACGGTTTCATGCATTTGCATCCATCATACATACATAAGTAAATATGCATAATTAAAGCGAGTAGGCATGTGAGCACGTAATTCACATAACACATAACACATAAGCATGCATATCTAGATGCCAAACCCTAAGAAAGCAATTAAACACATAGCACATACGCATGCAAATCACACAAAGAAAAAACAAAGAAAACCCTAACTATTACATTAGGAGGGGGAAGCCTACTACAATCTAAAAGGGAAAATAAGAAGGAATAAAACAATTAAATCCCTAACTATTACAATTTTGGCATTCGAGTGCCTCCCAAAATAATCAAAATTAAATTTAAAATTAATACGCAAAATTAAAACAAATAAATAAATAAATGAAATAGAAATAAATAAAAATAATAAAAAAATTCAAAAATCATGCAATTACACACATAAAATCACATAGGAGCACATAGAGAGATTTAAAATAACACAAGAAGATACCTGTCTTGACGTAGTAACCAATTGGGGTGTGGATTTGCCCTATTTAACTCCAAAATTAGCAAAAATCATCAAGGCACCAATTTAATTAACAAATAATTCATAAAAATGGAAATAAGCATGAAGTCAGTCAATTGAAGCGTTTAAATGGAACATAATTCATAATTAAAGAGGAAAAGCAACTTCTATTTAAGACAACAAATCTATTAGGGACCTAATTGCAAAAATTAAGAAAGTTTTAGGGGTTAATTTGTAATTATCATAAAAGATCAGGGGTCAAAATTGAATAAAATAAAAGTCCATGGACCTATTTGCAATTAAATTAGGGACCTAATCGAAAGAAAAAAAGGTTTTAGGGCCGTAACATAATTAATGAAAAGTAAAGGGACCATTATGCAAAACGTTTTCTGGTTCCTTGGTGAATCAGGCCACTGGGCCACTTTATTTCTTTTCTTGGGCCGAAACTCCCTTAGCCCAAGCCAAAATCCAAGCAAAATGTACGGGCCAGACCGTAATCTTACCCCAACAAATCCAATCAAAAGGGTAGGCTTTTACCTCCTAAGCCCAGACGAAAAACCCAAATAAATTAAACCAAACCCATTTACTAAACCAAGAAGGTAAGAAATCTAAAAAAAAATGCTGGACCTTGATCATGCATTAAATCCCAAGATTAATCTACACAAAAAGTCACATATCACAATCAGAAGAAGATTAAAATTTTAAAAGGGCAAAATTGGTTCAATTGCGAAAGTATTTGGGCCATATTGAAATTAATTAAAATTTGGAGGTCAAAATGCAATTTGAGAAAAAGAACATGCAGCCTGTACGAAGACACTTTCTTCTTCAACATTTTTCCTTCTGCAACATTCTTTTCACCATTTCTGGGTTTCATTTTCACCAAACGCACGAAACAAGTTCCCAAACAAACTAGCTCTTATAACTTATGTACTTTATTTCACAACCCAATGCTAAACATAAACAGGAACAGACCATAATCACAAAAATAATCTGAAGTCAAGCATGGTAGAAACATGAAACAAACCCAGCAGCAACAAAGCTCCAAACCCACGTCCAAAGAGTCTTGTTCTTCATAAAATGTGTTAAACCAAGCAAGAAAGAGCGTTATGGTTACCTGAGGAAACCTTAGTACCAGATTTGAGCGGGAAAAACACCGATGGAAGCAGATTTGACGGAGCTTTACACCAGGTTGCGGGTTGATCCACGTGTGTTGAAGCTGCAACTTTGGAGCTTCGATTTGGATGACTTACAGTCGTCTTTTCCACCGAGTCTCTGAACAAAAGTCACTCCCCTCACGTCGTAGATTTAGCAGAACTCAAAATTTTCTTAAACCGAGCTAAAATGGAGGAGATATGTGAGTCAAAAGATGGTTGAAAATCAGCTCTTTTTGCAAAAATTTTTCTCTCTTTCTCCCTCTCTTTTTCTTCTTTCTTTTTGTTTTTCTCTCTCCGTTCCTTGTTCCGCAGCCACCCCTCTTTCTTGCATTCTTTTGGAGCCTTTTTATGGGCACTCAAAACACCCCAAAACCTAGCATCTAGGGATCAGATTTAGAACGGCATTTTTTGTCCATTCCAAGCCATTAGATGGCTTTTAATCTGGAAGCTTCTTGTCAACTGGGATTGGGCTACGTGGTTTGGTACTGAAGGGTTAAAAGGGAAAACAAATGCCCAAAAAAAAAAAAAACGGGTGGAAAATGGCAGCTGGAAATCGGTACTATTTGCCAGTTTTTGTACCAGCTCTGTGAAGAAGAAGGTGTGCGCGTGGTGCACAAGCGCGCGTGATTTTTGTTTTTTATTTTATTAATTTTTTTTTTTTACAAAAAGGTCATTTCCACTTCTTTTCTCTCTCTTTTTTTTCTTCTTTTTTCTTTTTCTTCTTCTCTTTTTTTGTGAAATTTAGTAGATGAAAAAATGCTTTTAAATCAATTAAAATAAAATAAGAGACACGAAACAGGAATAAAATAAAATAAAATAAACCTAAAATTGAAACAAATAAATCTAAAATTAAACTAAATAAATAAAGTTCGAAACCAAAAATTTGGTGTCTACATGGAGTGATTTGGGAGGAGAAAGGTCTTGGGAACCTCTTTGCATAGGGTTCTAAGGTATTTATGGCAAGAAACTTTCCTCTACTTAAACAAATTTGCAAACTAGTGGTTTAGGGTTGCAATTTTGGTAGCTTTATGAGAAATTTCATGGTTTGAGGTGATGATATGGAAAAATCCAGCTTTTATGGTGAAATTTCTGCCCTCATATGTTGCTTGAGCTTGTCCATGTTTTGGTAGCTTTGCCATGTGAAATATCTAGCTTTTATATGTTAGTTTTGCTTACTTAAGGAATAATTCAGCTTGTATGTGAAAATTTTAGCTTAGGGTTTCCAAAATTTAGCTTGATTGTGGTTGGTTTTTGAGATTGACTATATTTGGAGGGTGTTGTGGCCTACATTAAGTGTATTTGATAGCTTATGATTTTCCGTTGTGATTGAAATGAAATTTGATGTTGATTTTGGCTGGAAAAATTGGTAAACACAAAGGAAGTGCTGCGGAAAATTTTCCGCAAAAAACCTTGAGCAGTCTTGGGAAATCTATTATATCTTGGTGTAGAAAAGTCAGAATTGAGTTCTATTTATTGTGTTTGAAAACAAATTCAGAATACTTTGTACCGTGAAAATTTTAGAATTGTTCTCAATTCCTATGAATATCTATGATTTTCCAAAATTGACTGAATTTCCATTCCTGTTCTGTCTTTTTACTGGATAAAGCAGCCGCTTGAGGTTGGAATTTGACTGACTTGTGGACAGAATCTTACAAAGGTGTCTTCTGGGAAATTGTAACCCTTTGAAATCTATTTTCCAATGGTATAAAGTTTATAAATTTTGGACTTAGGAAGCTTGAGTTATAATTTTTCAAATAGCGCTGCGCTAAACTGGAAAAATTCTGTTTTCCTAGAACTGTTCTTACTTTCATTTCTACTTTAAGATTGGAGTTGGTAAACTATTTTGAGTTTGGTTTATGGGTGGAATTGAGGTTTAAATGAAAGGAAGTGAAGTTTTGGAACCTTAATTTCTTCATGTATTTTGGTTTTGTATTGCTAGTCTTTTAATACAGTATGTGACCACAGGACTCGAGAGAGTTCAAGAGGACCAACCAGGGTTAAAGTAAAGGGCTGCAATTGATTGGTGAGTGTTCTAAGTGCATGAAAATATTTACGTGCAATGTCTCCTTACTTGAATGACATGCTTGCTTGGTTAAAGTAATTGTCTTGAATTGATGACCTTTGGGACGAGGATGCACTTTATCATATTCATTCCTTTGTAGTTAACTTCTTTATATTGATATGACATGAATTGCTTTACTTGCACTTGACTTGTTGGTCACTCGGGTGGTTATCCCACAGACTTTCTTTTGTGCTTGGGGCGCGTCTTATATGCTTACTGTTGCTAGAAATTGCAAGGTACTTGATTTATCGTCTCATGGGCAAATGTGTACTTTATCACACTTTTCGGCCGGATTCGAGGCAGTAAGCAGTCAAATTGTTTTCTTCCTTCTCTGTCAATCCGGCCCTGAATCCGGTCAATATTTGGCCGGATTTGTGGCCGGATTTGATGAAGAAATTTCTAATTTCTGCAGTTTTCCTCCAATTTTCTTGTTTGATCAGGTTTTCACACCCACCCGATTTTCAACTGTTTGGATTTGAAATACTTGAAATGCTTGAAACATAATATACTGAGCTGATTTGTGACTTGATTTGTATGTGACCTGGATATTGACTTGAAATATTTGGAATGCTTGCAATGTGACTTGTTGGGTATTACTTGTGACTTGATTATGGCTAGGCAAGTATGTCCTTATTCACGCTTGACCTCTATGAACTTGAGTTAATTGATCCTGTATGTGGACTCGCATGGTTGTAGACCGGCTGCATTTCTCTTGTGGTGGTTGAATAGTAGACCGACTACATTCTTCTTGTGGCGGTTGAATTGTAGACCGGCTACATTTCTCTTGTAGTGGTTGAACTGGGCCTTGGACCTTACCCGAGACGTTGGGTAAGTGGAATCTAGGGTTACTCATGCATATGCGTGAATGTAAGTCAGCAACGGCTGAACTGAACCCTCGTTGGACCTCTTGCTTTAGACCAGCCTTAAAGCAGTCGGGTAAGCTGGAAATCTTGGGTAAAGGACAAGTTCCTAACGTGTTTACTCTTTGTGACAGCCCCACCTCCCCCTAAGGTGAACCAGAGGGTTCGGCGGACCGCCTGCCCAACTCTCGTCGGGACTCAGTCAGTCACTACAGTCCTCAAATAAATTACAAGATAAATCTCAAATATTACATCAAATTCTCCAATAATTACATGTCATAAGCGAAGCGGAAACAATTCCCAACTATACATAAAATGATTCCAAATCCAAACTGTATAAGATATATGCCATCCAGTCACGTGAATAAGTACTACAAGCCTTCCTTCGCCACGAGCCCTGTGGAGGGGAATAAAATATTTTTGGGGTGAGCTAGAAGCTCAGCGAGTAACCAATAAAAGCAGTCATCAAATCAGTTTCTCAATAGTTCATTTCAATGATGTCATGAATCAGTAATCAAATATACTTTTATTGCTCTGGTGAGCCAGTGAAATCATTGCACTTAAACACCCAACGCTCAAATAGATCACTTAACGTTAAACAATAAGGGGGAGCAACGTTGGTGCTCCAGATCATGTCATGAACAATAAACAGGGTGGAGACGTTGGTGTTCAGCACAAGACTCCCCAAGAACTCATTAAAGCCAAATCATGTCATGAACTCACATGCAAGCACGCATGATATGTAGTCGAGTAAATAATGCAAGAAACATTTCAAAAGTACTTGGGAAATAGTTGAGGGTCACTCACCTCCACGGCTCAGAAACCATCCATCATATACCATTACCTTGCCCGAGTCCAAGCCCTAAATCACAAACTTAAAGCAATCATACATTCTCAAAGTTCGGACAGCATTTCCCCATAAATGCTTCATTTCCAACCTACAAGCAACACCAACTCATCTCAAATTAACCACATACACATCATAAACTATCAAATACACCTTTCAGCACAATATCCATAACTGAAGCTACCCTTATCGGATTGAAACTGTCGCGCCCCACTTTTTGATGTGGTGTGTGTGTGAGTAGTGTGTGGTATGTGAACATGTGTGAAAGTGAAAATGAAAAGGCCATGGGACTTGAAAATGCGACGATTTGGCCAAACAAAGTTCAAAAAGGGTTTTTGAATGGAAAATGGAGTCGCCACTTGGTATAGAGTTAGGGTGTACCAAGTCACCCAAAAATGAATTTTTTGAAAAGCAAAGTAAACAAACCCCTTTTTAAGAACTTTTAGGTCCACGTAACCAAAGAAAGGGATCGGGGGTCACATTTGATAAGGGAGAAGGCAAAGGCAAAGCCTAAGGCACTCCCTTACCCTAGCAAAGCTAGTTGCGTGACTTGGCCATTCTTTTCCTAATTTCTTCTACCCAAAATATGCATCGCATGTTGGATGTGACTAATGGATATGAAAATGATGCAATCCTAATTCTAAATGTCTCTTATGAAGCTTCTTGGTCCCAACCACATGAGTTGTGGTGGCCAATGAGGAAAGTCCTCATAGAGGTCGCGAATGATGCAAATGAAAAACTCAAAATATGAGTGCAAGTGTGAAAATGTAAGAAAAACGTGCATGTGTGCAAATGTAGACAAGTGCACGTGTGTAAATGTAAAACAAGTGCATGTGTGCAAATTGAGAGAATAAAAGTGTTTGTGTGCAAATGGATGAAAATAAAATAGTAGATACATATAAGTGCAATTGGGTGCAATTTGTGAGGTAGAAAATAAATAAGTGATAGGAAAAAGTATGTGAACATGGCATGTGGAGTGAGAAAAACATAAGTAGTGAAAAATGTTAGATAAAAATGAGAAAAGGGATATGCAAATGGAGGTGCATGAACCTAGAGGAATGCATCAAGTCGGGTACGGAAATGACTCCTAACTTTACGACTTTGATTTTCCCTTTGATTGGAAGGAAAGACTAGCGTGCTAAGGCTATTGGGTAGTCACACTCGCTCGTTTCCCTTATCAAAAGGGGACCCTCAAGCAAATGAACCCTATAACTAGCATGAAGATGCAAAAACCTAAAATGAGAGGAAAAGGGTCAGAGGAGTATGCCAAATGATAAAAACTAAGAAAAATGCATGAAATGTAGTGAACATGCAAGTATGCACTAACGAAAGGGATCCCTAAGGGTCTAGCGTTGGACTAGCCCATATCTATGAATTCCCACTAGCGTTGGACTAGTGGAAAACGGGACAATGAACCACTAGCGTTGGACTAGTGTGGTGACGTGCATTCATCCATCACATTCATCTACGACTACAGAAAGCAAGTAGACATGCAAATCATCTATAAACACGTAGCACATAACACTTAGCATGCTCGACTAAATGCAAGAGCCTAATAAAGCAAATTAACACATAGCAACAAAGGCAAGCAATGAACCTATTACATTTGCTAACTAAAACAAAAGGGGAAAGGGAAAGTGGACAAAATTGCTCTCCAAGCCCTATCTATTACAAGCCAAGAGGTGTACACATACCCCATTAAAAGAAAAACTTAATAAAAGCAAGCGCAAATGAAATAAAGGAATTAAAGAAAGGCAAGGAAAGCAAATTAGACATGCAGTTCTCACTTAGCACGTTGGATCACATAGAGAGACGAAAAAGGATAAAAGAAATTATACCTCCCCCTTTTGTGGTGCTAATAAAGTGGAGAAGACTTAAATTGGGCTAAAGTCGCCAAATAACGGGATAACTTGGGCTAAAACCATTCAAAGCAAAGGATTAATGCACCAATTTAATGATAGAACGTAAATAAGATAATCGGAATCCATCAAACATCGAACCCTTCCTCAATTTGCAACTTAGAAAGGATCAAATAATGTATGAATTCTAAGCAAAAGTGATTCATTAATCAAAATTCTAAAATAGAAAAAAGACTAAAGACCCAATTGCAAACATTAATTAACCATTCAAATCCAATTGAAACATTGAAGAACTCAAGGGATCCAAGTGCCAAGAAAGGATCAAGTAATGGTTCAAATGCAAATATCTTAGGACCTAATTGCAAGAACATGGAATGTAATTGGGCCATAATGCATTGCTGCAAAAATCACAGGGACCCAATTGATTAGTTTTCTCAATTTTGTGGGTCATAATAACATAAGGTGAAACTTGAGGGGGTTAAGAGGCAATTTTGAAGAATTATTTCATGCATGCACGAAGAAGATTTCTGCAATGGAAACTCTCAGCAATATAGTTTCTGTGCTTGCTACTCATTTGGCCGAATTCACATTCATACAAACAACCCAAACACAAAACTCGTTTTTCCAATTCAGATTTCAAACCCAAACACAAGGCTTTAAACTAGACAGCAAACCATCATCCAAACAAACAGAAAACTTAGCAAGATCCAGTGCAAAAAAAATGAAATGCATTCGGCAAGTTGAAAAATCTGGAAAACGTATAAAACTGGTTTGGCAAGTTGAAATGCGTTTTCTAGCAACCATTTGGCATGCTTCAAACTTTTCCTTAAACAAACACACAAACATCAACACCAAACCTTCCCTCTCATCCCTTCAGCACCCAAATGAAACAAGCAAAGGATATCTAAAACCAATTTCAAGAGCTGTTGCGGGACAAAAATTGCAGCACCAATGACAAGAAAAAAGAAAGGGACTTGCGGCAGCATGCATGTTTTAAGCGCAACAGTTTTTCCTTTTCTCATTGATCACATACATCATGCAAAGGAATCCCAAACTAGCAAAAATGCACAACTCAACATTTTACTGCTAAAAGCAAGACATGAAACTACACAAACAACTACAATCCAGACCATAGACTCCAAGCTACGGGTGAGAATTTCAAGCCTCACTGCTGCAGCAAGCCGAGAATCTTATGCTAGTTGCAGCAAACGTCATGCACGCAACTTAGTCCAGGGCAAAGCTAATTCAAACAGGAGGATCATCAAGCATTTCTTCATATTTTTAGGCGGCAAAAATCCTTGTTAAAACACCAAACAAGCAGACAAAAAGCACACAAAAACCAGGAAAATTTGTAACTGCTGCAAGATTTTATTATCAAATCTACAAATTCTATAGACCAGATCCTAGACCAACGAGGAGACGAAGAACTTGTTACCTAAGCCTTTCATTTTTCGAAAAAAAAAATGCTATGAACATACAGAAACAACAGCCAAAGGGCCTGGATTCCTTTTGAAGGCATACAGAGGATGCATAGGGTGGACTCTTTTTCCTTCAAGATTGCCCCTTTAGGGCAGTCAATCAAGCAAACAGCAGGCATGAGGAAATTCAGTGATGCATAAATGAAGAAAAATAGAAAAATGCTACCTTTACTCCTTTAGACAGCAGAACAGTGCTTGAATGGCAGAGCAAAGCTCCTGTGAGAACTCAATGAAACTGGAAAAACTCCCCTCTCGAAACCGTGAGAGCTCTCTTCTCAATCGCTTTTGCCTTTCTCTCCACCCTCTTGCTCTCGGCTTCAGCCACTACTAAATCTTTCTATTGTTTCCTTTTCTTTTCTGCCCAGAAACTCTCGCCGCTAATTCTTTTCCTCTCAGACTTCAGCCTCTCCCCTTTCTCCCCTCCCTGTCGTGGTTTTTTTTATTTTTTCAGCCGTCACTTTTCTTTGACCTCTCCCAAAGCTCAGCCTTTCTCACAGAAGCTCTCTCAGTTTCCTCTCCAAAACTCTCCGTAGCCTTTCTGTTTTTTTTATCTCCCCAACTCCCTCCTTTTTCCCTTTCAAGCTCACACAGAACTCAACCTCTCCCTCGTTCTATCTGCTTCTCAGTTTTTCTTATCCTCTAGCGCCGTCCCTCTTTTCTTTCCTTTTCCTGTGTTTTCTATCTTCGGATTCCTCTTTTTCGGCTGGCGTTCATTTTTTGTTTTTATATGGGATCTCAACGCTAAACCTTCAGTCCTTTCTTCTATAATTGCAGCCCAAGGGCTGACGAGCCTTCTTTGCAAGCTGCGACAATACGAAGTTTGCAAGTCACTTTTTTTTTTTTTTTTTAAAAACATTGAAATTAAATCACAAACAACTAAATCATATTTTTGAATGCTTTTCTTTTTCCTTTTTCGAGAAATTCTATGCTAAAACCTTACAAATAAAAATAATAAAAACTAAAAAAAAAACTAAAAACTAAAAAGTGAATAAAACTTAACACGACAAAAGACAAAAATAGTAAATGCAAATTACACTAAAATTTTGGTGTCTACAGTTTGCCCCTCTTTGTCTAAGTTTTGGAGAAACTTGAGACAAAGAAGTAGACACCAAATACTTACCTGCATTATTCGGCTGCGAATGATTCCAACGATTGCCGTCCTTGAAACGAGGACTGATTTCTTTATCAAAATGTTGAAATGGGATTGACCCAAATAGGAATTTAAAACGGGACTAACCCGAACAAGAAATTTAAACGGGACTGACCCGAACAGGAATTTAAAACGGACTGACCCGAACATGAATTTAAAACGGGACTGACCCGAACAGGAATTTAAAACGGGACTGGCCCGAACAAGAAATTTAAAAACGGGACTGGCCCGAACAAGAAATTTAAAACGGGACTGGCCCGAACAGGAAATTTAAAACGGGACTGACCCGAACAGGAAATTAAAAACGGGAATGACCCGAACGAGAATTTAAAACGAGACTGACCCGAATAAAATTTAAAATCATGGGACTGACCCGAATAAAATTTAAAATCATGGGACTAACCCGAATAAAATTTTAAAAATCATGGGACTGACCCGAATAAAATTTTAAAAATCATGGGACTGACCCGAACAAGCTTTAAATCATGGGACTGACCCGAAGAAGCTTTTAATCATGGGACTGACTCGAATAAGCTTTGATTCATGCGGACTGACCCGAATAAGCTTTAAAATCATGGGACTGACCCGAATAAGCTTTTTGATTCATGCGGACTGGACCCGAATTAAGCCTTTAAAATCATGGGACTGAACCCGAATAAGCTTTTTGATCATGGGAACTGACCCGAATAAGCTTTTTAAATCATGGGGACTGACCCGAATAAGCTTTAAATCATGGGACTGACCCGAATAAGCTTTTAATCATGGGATAGACCCACAGGATAGACCCAGACAGACATGTAAATGGGATAGACCCACGGGATAGATCCGAACAGAAATGTAAATGGGATAGACCCAAGGGATAGACTCGGACGGAAATGTAAATGGGATAGACCCACGGGATAGACCCGAACAAAATTAAATTATGATGCACACTAGTGGGACTGACCCACGGCTAGTGGCAGTGCAAATGAGAGGCATGCTAGTGGGACTGACCCAACGGCTAGCGGCGGAGTAAAAGAAATGCGCACTACTGGGACTGACCCAACGGCTAGCGGCAATGTAAATGAAATGCTCACTGGCGGGACTGATCCACGTTCCAGCAATGGGAAAATGCAATGCTTACTGCGACTAACCCCACGCTCCAGTAGCTGTAAAATGAAACGTTCACTAGCGGGACTAACCCACGCTCAGTGGCTGTGAAAATGAAACGCTCACTAGCGGAACTACCCCACGCTCCAGTGGCTGTGAAAATGAAATGCTCACTGGCGGGACTAACCCACGCTCCAGTAGCTGTGAGAATGAAAGGCACGCTAGTGGGACTGACCCAACGGCTAGCGGCAGTGTAAATGAAAGGTACGCTAGTGGGACTGACCCAACGGCTAGCGGCGTTGTGAATGAAAACGCACACGTTAGTGAGATTGACTCGATACTAACGGCAGTAGGAATGAAAACGCACACGTTAGTGAGATAGACTCGATGCTAACGGTGGTAGGAATGAGAACGCATACGTTAGTGAGATAGACTCGATGTTAACGGTGGTGGAAATGAAAAACAATCCCAACATGACTTTTGTGAAGTTGGCGGAACAAAATCCAAGCCCAACGTGATCCTTGTGAAGTTGGCGGCACGAAATCCAGGCCCAACGTGATAAAGTGATGTTGGCGGCACCAAGTCCAGGCCCAACGTGGTCTTTGTGAAGTTGGTGGCACGAAATCCAGGCCCAACGTGATAAAGTGATGTTGGCGGCACAAAATCCAGGCCCAACGTGATCCTTGTGAAGTTGGCGGCACGAAATCCAGGCCCAACGTGATAAAATGATGTTGGCGGCACGAAATCCAGGCCCAACATGAACTTTGGGAAGTTGGTGGTACGAAATCCAGGCCCAACGTGATCCTCGTGAAGTTGGCGGCACGAAATCCAGGCCCAACGTGATAAAGTGAGTGGTCAGTGGGATAAGACCCAGTCCTGCCATCCAATTGGTCAAGAAATTGAATTTGATTTGTCAAGAAACAAGAAATTAAATTTGATTTTTCAAGAAACAAGAATTTGAACTTGATTTTTGATTTTGGCTTTTGAATTTTTCTGATTTTTCGAGAGAATCTTTTTCCAAAAATAATTTGCCCCCAGTGTAGGGCCCTTTTTCCTTCTTTTTCCCTCTTTCTTTGGTATAGGCCTTCCACATCACCGGATGCTCTTTCGTCGATTTCAATTATGAATACCTGCACAGTGGGCTTACATGCACTCAAATTTTCATGAAAAGGGCAGCGTGATTGATTTGAAAGTCTTGCCTGACTCTTTGACGAAATCCTCAAACAAGCTATAAAAAATTTGCCCCAGTGAGGGCTTATTTTGCGAAATCTTGCAAATAAAAATTTTGCCCCAGTATGGGCCCATTTGAATGCAAAAATTGGTTTGGATGCCTCTCCATTTATTTGAACAAAGTAAGGAGAACCGTGTTTTTCCTAACTATATATGTGAAGAAATCTGAAAACACGTCTTGCTTAAAATCACACACAAGAAAATTTCATGAAATGACATTTCTCCTCAAAATAAAATTGCCAAAATTTACAAAAGATTTCTTCTTCCTCACTTATAAAAAACAATCGATGCTTTGGGGTAAAATGGGTGTTAAATGTTTCTGATTTGGAAATGGAGGTCAAGATTTTGTCCTTATTTCTGATGTGCTCAGATGGTATGTAATCCCTTCAATACCACATCTTAGTGAAAGCAAAGAGTTTATCATCCTTATTTCTTAAAAAAACGTAGTCTACATATGAGCTTTATAGGCTTGCAACAATATGGATGGAAGCGATAGCTAAACATGTGAAAACTGGTTATACTCCCATGATCACAAATGATTGATGGATTTCTCACAAGCATAATCCTCACTTTGGGTTGTCATGAAGGAATAAGTCAACGATGGACTTTATTAGCTTGTAATTTGGCTTGAAAACGATAGCTAAAGAATAAAACTTTCAAGGACATTGCACCGAAGATCGCATTTTTTCAAAATTGCCCCTGTTTTGAACTCAAAAGATCTCAGACTTTGTTTGCATTTTTCTCATCATTCACCAGGGACTTCAGCGTCGAATCTTTTTGCATTTCATTTGCATTCATTTTGCTTGCTTTGTTTCTTTTTGCCTCTTTTTCCTTTCCCTCAACTTGGTGGGTTTTCACATGGTGAGTAGCGTCAACCCCATACCCAAGCAATTCAGAAATACAGCTAAAACTTCCGGCATCAGAAATTTCCTTGGCAAAGCCATTGCAAAGAACAGAAGTCAGGACTTTCGGCTTTCGTAATGGGGTCAGGTGGAGTGCTTA